>NW_005370755.1:3257333-3359632 GCF_000412655.1 Myotis brandtii
TGGAAAAAACACACATATTATTCCTGTTGATAGAGATAGTGATATGCAGCATGTTTCTACTTCTGGTTTAATTGATAGATTAATTCAATAACATGCCTGTTGTGGGACTGTGCTATGAGGAGAATAAAACACAGGGCATTTTAATAAGACCCTAATATTGCAATGTAACAATGATAACAATAACATCTATTTACTGAGTGTGCACTATGTGCCAGGTAGTGTGCTCTAGATAAGTGATACCGACTAAAAGTGCTGTCAGAGGTTGAGAAATGAAGTGTGGGTTTGAGAGTCAAACTGTCAGGGTTCAAAGCCATGCTTGATCACTAATTATATGACATTGAATAAAGTCTGTTAGCCTCTCTGTGCTTTTGCAAAATAAGCATCATCTTTAATAATCTGCCTTCTTGAGTAGATTAAATGAGATGATCTAGGAAAAACATTGTTCACAGTGCCTGACACTTGGTAAAAGAGAACTACTCTAGTTATTACAAAACTACAACAATTAAAATGTGTGTGAGTTTTAGAATCAGAGAATAATAATTTTTTTCTTAAATCTTGCTCTTTTATTAAATTCAGTGGCTGCTAAAAGTTTTTATTTCTAAAATAACTTTAGTTAACATTTAATAACAGAAATCCATGCAGCAAAAAATGTTTCCTCTAAATCATTTGAAATAAGGGGAATCGTGCTCACATGGTACAATGGAGAGCCAAAGCCAGGTTAGTCATTCTTCCTTTCCATGCTTCATCGTCTCACACTCTAGCCAAATTCCTACAACCAGTCCGATGCTCTATTCTGTTTCCAACAACCTCTTTCCTAAGGCACACTCACTCCATGAAATCATCGAATATACTGCTAAGTAGACCTTGGAGATTAATTAGAACAGCTTTCTTTTGGGATGATATGTTTCCAGGAAGTCAATAATAGTAAAATATAAAAAATGGGGAAAATCTAATTTTATCAATATTCTCCAGACAACTTTTTAAAAAAATATATTTTTACTGATTTCAGAGAGGAAGGGAGAGGGAGAGAGAGATAGAAACATTAATGATGAGAGAGAATCATTGATCAACTGCGTCCTGCACACAATCAAACCCAGGACCTCTCAGTCTACAGGCCGACACTCTATCTACTGGGCCAAACCAGATAGGGCTCCAGACAACTTGATATTGTAGGTACTTATCAATACTAGCTCAAACTGTGGCTTAGTTGGGTCCTCTATTTATAGACTTATTCCTAAGTAGATCTTTTTTGTTTTTCCTTCTGTTTGTTGTTTTTTGTTGTTGTTGTTGTTTTTTTTTAGAAGTGAATGGTCAACCTAGCTCAGTAATTATAGGGTGGAAGAGATCTTGGAAGTTATCTAATTCAAGCCCATCATTTTATAGAAGAGAGAACTCAGGCTCAGAAAATGGAATCCAATAAGTAAAACTAAGAGGGAAGAACATTCCTGGAAGGAAAAAGAACTTGAGCAAAGACAATGATTTCAGAAAAGATATGATCAGGGACAATATTTTGACAATGATTTGGATATGGCTTTGGATGCTTGAAAAGTTGACTATAAAACTTGAAAAGTAAACTATTGGGTTCAAATTACAGTAGTTTTTGAATGTCAATGGAAAGAGGTATGTTGGTTTTTTTTAAAAAAAAAAACAAAAACGTATAAAACATACAAAATAGTGAAAATCTGATAATGAACCCCATCTAGTTATTCCCCATCTTCCACAATGATCTACATGGCCAATCTTATTCCATCTATGCCTCCACTCCCTTTCTCCCATGCCACAGGTTATTTTAAAGCAAATCTCAGTCATAATAATAACTTATCTATAAATATTTCAGCATATAGCTCAAAAAAAAAAGGTTCTTAACTCTTTTAAAATAAGAGGAAGCCTTTGAACATTTTTTTACTTGGGGAGCAACATGTTCAGAATTGTGCTTGTTTAGAAAGACTATTCTGGTAATTATGTGTGGGATGGACCAGGACAGTACAGGGCAACATAAGCACTCAATACTCCTCATTGTCACTATCACATATAGTAGATTAAAATTATTTCCTAGCTTCCAAATTTGAAATATGCTGTATGGTTTCCTATGCTGGTATTTAGGGTAGGAATAATTTATACATTCCTGGCTAACAGAACTATTTCTCTTTTGGAGGTTTTGTCATCTTGATATTTCATGCTTCGTAATTCTTTTATTTATTGAGGTATATAGCAATAATGTAAGTGTGAATTTTTCTACTTCCACTTACATATTAAATAGCCATCTTTTATTTTATTATATTGCTCATAAGGACATTTTGAGTACTAGCTTGATGTTTATGGGGGGAAACAGCTTTCTTAGCTCTAAAAAATTGCCTTTTGAGTTCCCCTTCTCCATAAGTAGCAAAATATGCCCCATAAATTATTCAGGCAACATGAAAATAAAATAAATACCTTTCAAGTAGGCATCTAGGAGATCATTACTCTGTGTACTGAGTCCTCTTTCATATAGACACTGAAAACCCATGAAAGTTTGAAATGTTTTCTGAATAAAAAAGCTTTCAACCTCATGCACCATACAGAGCATTGAATAGAAACTAAAATGAACCTTATCTGGCCTTAGGGTTTATGTTGAATATTTAGAGTGGGAAATATTCATTTCAGGGTACATTTTTCTTTAATCCCGTCATCCCAAAGTAGAACAACAACACTAGAGAAGAGATAAGAGTGTCTGTCTGGCCAGTTGAATAAGCTGGCCTTCACACTGCTGAAAGATTTATAGAGTATGGCAGAGGTTTTTAAATCCTGAATCCATACAATACATCTTCTGCTTTTAATTTATGCTTTCAAGATTTACACAAAATAGAAAGACCAAATAACTCACTTTCCAGTTAAAGTGCTCATATTTCCATCTGGCATACTGTTATGAATAACATGTCTGCATTCCGTAATAGTAAATTTTTCATACTGATGCTCGTCTGCCATCAATTTATAATCAGAAATGTCACATGATGTATTAAAAGAAATCAGAATTACAGGTCATTGCTATATTTACCTCCTGGTATAATTTTTACTAGAAGCCCATCTCTTCTGCTAAATTGTGAGGAATCATTATAGTAAAACCCAGTTTCAGAAAATGGCAAAAGAAATTCTTTGTCTAACCATCACAATTGAATATATTTTAAAACTCTTCCTTATCTTTTTTGGATTTTTTTCTTTCCTCTCCTTTCTTTTCCTTTTCTATTCTTTCCTTTCTTTATTTCTTTCTTCAGGGGAATTTTTCCCATCACATTTATTATTTATCTATTTATTTATTTTAAATTTCAGCTTTATTGAGGTGAAATTAACAAAGTTGTAAGATATTTAAAGTGTACATTGTGGTGATTTGATTATGTATACATTGCAAAAGGATTTCCCTTATCTAGTTAATTATCATATTTTTGGATGTACTCTTCAAATCAAAACATAAATTGATAGATGACAGATAATCAAGAATTTTCATGACCAAATTTCTCCTAGTACTTGAAAATTTCAACATACCAGCAGGAAGTGATTATGAGTATGTGGTGATTGCTATAATTGGTCAGACCAATATATCATGTCACCAAAAATTTTGGCTTTTACTGTGGCTGTCATGCATGTTTATTAAAAAAAGAAAAAAAAATTCTAGTTACCCTACAAAGAATCTCAGCCTTAAAGAATCCCAAAGTTTTCCTAAACTTCTAATAACACAGAGCTTGACTTCTGGCTACTAATCTCCCACTGGTGAGTTGTGCTGCCTTAGGCATGTTGTTAATTTCTTTGTTTTTAGTGATTCACTTTCTTTATTTTCAAATAAGAAAGGCTTGTAATTACAAAAACAATTTTAAAAGAGCACACACATATAAGATAGTAATTGCCATTATTTTTTTTTTTACCTAAATCTGGGAAATCAAGACTGATAATCATTTATCTACAAAAATGTATCGAATATCAATTCAACAAATTGTTTTTACTGCTGGGAATTTAGTAGTGAACCAGACTGAGTTCTTGCTCCACTGGGTATAGAGTGGGAGAGTCACACACCAATGAATGTAATTTTACGTGCCACAAATATTTCAAAAGGTGGAGTAAAGAGCTCTGCGGGACTGAATGCTAACCAAATGTGGGCAGTCAGGGAAGTCCTCCTAGGAGAAGGGATGCAAAAGTTGAGTCTCAAAGGATGAGCTGAGTGAAGGTGCTGGGAACTAGTATTCCCGGCAGTAGGAACATGGATAATAGCCCTGACGTGAAGGAGAGGCGGATGTGTTTGTGGATTTGAAGGCCGATGAGCATGACGGGAGTAAAGCAGTGCTCTCTGGGATTTTTCATACCCCTGCACACAAGAGTCAATGGACTAGCCCAGTGATGGCGAACCTATGACATGCGTGTCAGAGGTGACACGTGAACTCATTTTTTTGGTTGATTTTTCTTTGTTAAATGGCATTTAAATATATAAAATAAATATCAAAAATATAAGTCTTTGTTTTATTATGGTTGCAAATATCAAAAAATTTCTATATGTGACACAGCACTAGAGTTAAGTTAGGGTTTTTCAAAATGCTGACATGCCAAGCTCAAAAGGTTCGCCATCACTGGACTAGCCTGTGCCTCTGGCAGTCCCAAATGCCCCAAAATTTTGGCCTATCTGCAATCCATTTGCAGAAGGGCTTTGAGCTTTGGCAAACCAATTGGGAAGCTATAGCTTGGCCTTCAAGAGAGGACTTGGCATGAAAGAATGCTGACAAAGTAGACAGGGGCTGGACTGGAGAAGTTGGTTGTGAGTGGGAGGTGGGAACTTAGTATAGGCAACGCCTTCAAGATTGTGTAAGGATACAGAGGCCTTGTTGAGGATACTTGACTATACTAAGGACAATGGAGAGTCATGGAAAGGCTTTAAGCAGGACACAAGTTTGTCTAGAAAGGGGAGGAAGTCATCTGAGATGTCTTTAAGAAATCCACTTGTAGATATTGTAGGTCTAAGCTCAGAAAAGACTCTGACCCCAAACCCAGTTCTCCAGTTTCATGCTGATTCTAGGAAACCCTGATATTCTTCCAATACATTCCTTTTGTTTACAATAGCTAGAGTTCGTTTCTGTTGTTGTAATGAGAGAACTCTGAGTAATGTGATGTGTAAAAGTAACAATGAAGATGGCACTGATTTAGATGAGATAGACATTCAGTTTAATTTAGTGACTAAAGAAACAGAACAAAATGGTCATCCCTATTGCTCTCCCTGGCCTGCAAGCCCTTTGTGACCGGTAGAAAGATTATACATACATTTACTTTAGGAGGAAAAGAAATGAAAAACGTTCTCTTGGATCAAGTTCTTTGTACTTAAAAAATGAAAGTTGTAAAAATTACAGATTGTGTAGAAAAAAGCTCCAATGTTAACACCAGGCATGAACTTGAAGAAATATCTTTCAGGGCATGCTCTGGCCGGGTGGCACAGCTGATTAGAACATTGTCACATACAGCAAAGCGTTTCGGGTTAGATTCCCAGTCAGGGCACATACCTGGGTTGCGGTTTGATTATCCCTCTCCTGGCAGAGTGAGTGCTCGATGTTTCTCTCTCACATCAATGTTTCTCTCTCTTCTTCTCTCTAAAATCAATAAAAACATATCCTTGGGTGGGGATTAAAAACACACATATATATACACACATATCAAAGTTTGATATACATGACATCAAATCACATGTATTAGACATAAAGTTGAAAAGCTTCAAAGCTATCAAAATTTTTGTTTTTTTTTATAATAATTAAAAAGGTTTTTTCTGAATATGCTAGGAAGCTAATTTTTAAAGTTAATATTTAAGATTTTACATCAGTTTAACATTTGATAGGCATGGATAAAGCACAATTCAACTCTACTTTCTCCCGAAGGTAAATGATGTCATTTTATTTGGTTTCTTTTCTCTTTTCCCTGAGTTCTTTTCTAGTTCCTTTGATAAGGAATAAAAGACAAATTTCTCCTTAACTTGTTCTACTCCAGTAGATTACCTTTCCATTTTGTCTACTTTAGGACTGAGATGGCAGCATCCTTATGAAAAAGCTCTTACTACACATATTCATGAACAGGTTTTGCTAAAAGTAATGAAGTGAATCTACTCGATTTTGACAGTGGCTTTTAGAGGTAGTTTCAACGATGTGTAACTACCGAAAGAATTCACTGTACTTGAAAGTAAGAAAAGCTGCAAAAGCACAGAAAAATTATGAACTCTAAGAGTTATCTAATTTACACATGGTTTCTTTTCATAAATTCAAGCATAAGGATAAACTATTTTTCATCCCCAACTTTTGGGTAAATTTTTCCTGTTTCTGTGCATGATTATATGTGGATTCAGTCTAGACACACCAACCATTAAGCAACCAATTTCACAGTTAAGTGAATTGTCTGTGTTTAGATTTCCTGTTGGTATCTTCAACCCTATTGTCTTCTTCCCCTGTGATCACCAATTATATACCACAGTGGGTATCTCATTTCAGAGATGCGACCCAGCGGCTCTGATCCTAGTGGAGAACATGTTTAGTAGGATTCCCACCCTCTGCTGTTCCACCAGATTTTCCTTTGCCCTGGAGCATTTGTCTCTGTTTTACAATTGAGTCTTGATAAGGCGTCTTTAGAAAATTCTTCTGTGATGACAGGCCTAATTGTACTCCTAAAATGTTAATGAGACAGACGTGAAATCAGTTTTAAACTGTTACTGCTGTTAATTTCTAATTAATATGCCTTTTCTTCTGACATCTTCTCTAAGGAAGCATATGTAATTTCGCTATCACATTTCTTTCCATTCCCATTAACATCTTCTGAATAAGAAGTGCCACTTTTCTAAAATTTCATATTATGAGCTACTAAAGTTATTGTCATGAGAGATTTTAAAATCAAATACATATTCAAATGTAAAGAAAATTAACTTGCTATAAAAGCTCAAAAACAAAAAAGAAAATTGCACACATGCACACACACACGTACACACAAAACCAACTATTACATAATGTGTTTACCCACCAAGCAGCCCTTTTTTTATTTGGGAAAATACCATTCTATTCCTCAGCCACAACCATCTAACTGCCTCCTCCAGATATCTGACAAGAACATCTCTGAAGGGTGTAGCGTTGAAAGTAGCTATTTACTTTGTCTGCAAGCCAGGGTCTTGCCCTTAATGCTAATGGTTTGCAACTTTGAAATTTACATTTTTTCCAATTCAGAAATAAACTAAAAAGCAGATGTTTTTGTGACTGAGATTCAAGAAAAACAGCTCATCCCTAAACAATATTGGTCAGGTTTTTTTCAATGCAGGGATCCCAAATCTAACTCTAACTGTCCTGAGCAAACAAGGGAATGTGTTGGCTTCTGTAACTGAAAAGCTCACAGGCATCAGACACAGCTAGATACAGATGCTTAATATCTGTCATCAGGACTCCGTCTCTTTCCACTACTCCCGGCTCTGCCTTCTTTTCATTGGCTTGTTTTCAAAAAGAACATTCCCCACCCAAATACAGTGATAAGATGTCTACCAGCAGCTCCAGGTTCCTATTCTACTAACCTAGTAACTCCAACAGAAAGACACCTCTTTGCCCGTTGATGGGATCTTTCAAGGGTTCAGTAAATAACACCATTCATCCGTGCCTGGGTTCTGAACCAATCAAGAAATAAGACAAATCATAAGGGTTCCAAATATCACCTTTATTACTGATAAAGACTATCAATTGGCATTAGACATCAGTTGGCATTAGATCCACATGGATTTCCTAATATGAACCACAGAACTGAGCAGACTTTTCTATCCAGTCCCCGGTCCAGGCAGGGCTGCACTGGGGCCGACCTCCCAAAGGGGCCTCTGTGAGCAGGCTGGCCCTGTGAGTGTAAACAATTTATTTTTACCAATAAGGTAAGTCACTCTGTCTCTGAGGGCTTTGGGGAGGGAGAAGATAGGCCAGAATTGTTACAGCTAGTGGAGTAACTTCCATATGGAAGAAAATGTCATGGATGTGGGAAAAGTTCCTACTAGTATTTCCTGGCTCTTAGTTTTCTTAACCCACTGAATTAACTATTAAACCTATGGGCAGCCAGGAGAGTGGCTACCTCCCTCTAGGGACAGTCCTACTCCCTCCTTTTTGGGGCCACTCGCAATATCAACCACTCCTCTATTGATGCTCCCCCTGGGACCTCCAGTGGATCAGGTAGATTTGGTACCCAGAAAATTCTGAAGTGGGTCAGAGCAATGTATTAATTCAACTAACTCCAAAGCCAGTCTAGATCTAAGGCTGAATGTTCACATCCTCTTCTGTTTCTCAGCCCACAAGATGTCCAGAATACTCCTTTCTAGTATTTCAGAGATCAAATGATATCATAAAGACACTCCAATAATGAAATGCAGAGAAATTCCACTAGTACAATTCCAAAAATTTAGAGATTTCTCAAATGTAAGTATAACATTCTTTCAATGATCACAGTCCTAGGAAGAAATTATAAAATCCATAAACAAAGTTTCCTTTTAAATGAAAATCGGTAGATATTAAAATCCAAAGAAATTAAGTTATATAAATAAATGTTATTATCCTTGTGATCTAAAAGGCCACAGTTCAAAATTCTTACATTAGAATTAAGCTTAGAAGCTATTCTCCCTAATTTACAACTCAGCATTTTAGTCTTGGTGTATGGGGCTCTGGATAGCTTGGGAGAGTGAGGTTCTTAGAGCACGTGCAACCTGGGCTGTTTTTTCATAAAAGGATGTGCGATGCCTGGTTGATGTGGCTCAGTGGTTGAGCATTGACCCATGAACCAAGAGGTCACCAATTCAATTCCTGGTCGGGGCACAGGCCAGGGTTTTGGGCTCAATCCACAGTAGGGGGCATGCAGGAGGAAGCTGATCAATGTTTCTCTCTCATCAATGTTTCTATCTCTCTATCCTTCTCCCTTCCTCTCTAAAATCAATTAAAGAAACATATTTTAAAAGAAAAAAAAAGAAAAGGATGTGAGGTTTTTTTTAGGACCTCAGCAGTTATATTAATTTAATGTCTACCTTCTCACTTTCTAAAAAACCCAAAGAGTTAATAGGACACACAATATATCCATAGCACTGGCCTCATATCCATCATTTTTAGGAAACAAGATAATTCCCAAACCCTAACACAGTCAATCCGAGCAAAATTATGTACCCAGAACTGAGTATTTAGTGTTTCCAAAGGGCATTACAGAAACATGGAAGTAGACACAGAAGAAAGAGAAGTAGATTAAAATATTGGCGTTAGTCTCGCCAAGTGCAGGTCGGTCAATGCTGGTTACCTAGAATCCATGTGTGCAATAATCTTCTAATGGGAAGATTACCCTGATGTTATATGGGTTCGAGACTTATTGAGGTGATATCAATGTCTATTTACTAGGTTGTACACCTGAAACAAATGCCAATTGTAATTAGGAAATTTTTAAAAATTAATTTAAAAAAATCTTATAATGAGATTATCCTAGATTGTCAGAGTAGGCCCAATGTAATCACAGGTTGTTTTTTTAAAGAGGCGGGCAGGAGGGTGAGAATCAGAGAAGGGTGAATGATAGAAGCAACAGTGGGAGTGATGTGATGACTAGAAGGAGTCCATGAGCCAAGGAATGTGGGTGATTTCTAGATACTAGAAAAGCAAGGAAACAGATTCTCTTTTAGAAGAAACAGAATTCTGCCAACACCTTGATTTTAGCCTGTGAAGTCCATTTGGATTTCTGACCTCCTGAATTATAATACATTTGTGTTGTTTTAAGCCACTTGATAATTTATAACAGCAATAGGACATTAATACAACCCCCTACCTCTGTATACTCCATCCTCCTCACCTGTTTAGTTTTCTCTGCGGTACTTATCACCACACATATTTTACTCATTTATTGCATTTGCTTTCATATCTACCCACTAGAATTTCCTCCATGAAGGTAGGGAATTTTTTGTTTGTTATTGATCCCTGGCATCTAGAACAGTACTTATCATATACTAGACCCTTGATAGTTATTTGTCAAATGGAAGGATTGTCTTTAAAAATTGTATCACACCCTATCATTCTTATTTTTTTCTAAACAGCTTTTTATTTTTATTTTTTTAAATTAAATCTTTATTGTTCAGATTATTACATTGGTTCCTCTTTTTTCCCACCATAACTCCCCTCCACCCAGTTCCCACCCCACCCTCCGCCCTCACTCCCCACCCACTGTCCTCATCCATAGGTGCACGATTATTGTCCAATCTCTTCCCGCACCCCCCACACCCCTTTCCCCCCCCAAGAATAGTCAGTCCATTCCCTTTCCTAAACAGCTTTTTAAAACAACTTTTTAGTAAGAATGACATTTTCTTCCTTATAAAAAAATTTCTTTCTACATTTTCAGCTCTTTTGAATGTAAGACAATAGGCAGGACTCTATTATTGATTTTCTTGCCCTTGGTTTAGATCAGGGGTGGGCAACTCCTGGCATACGTGCCAAACATGGCACGCCAGTAACTTTTGCTGGCATGCGAAACGCTCTCATAATCTTCCATTTACAATTTTTTTCTTAATATCGACTTTTTTATTTTTCAGATAAATTCAGTGTAGGTGCATCTTAGATAAATAAATAATTTTACATAACATGTATACATTAAAAAATAAATGTATTTTTCATCATCATATACTGTGTTTTTGTCGCTCGAATGAATTTTATTATTTCTTCAAGGTTCTTCACATACGTACACCTTAAGAGATATCAAGTAGGCATAACATGTTCTCAAAAAATTAGGGTTGGCACACAGAAGAATTTTGAGTCAGAGATTTTGCTGGTTTTGGCGCGCACTCACAAAAAGGTTGCCCACCCCTGGTTTAGATGAATATTAGCAGTTTCGTTTACAAAGTACCCCCACATTTTAAATATTTTGAAATAAAAAAATGTTTTTCACATTTTAGATTTGTTTAAAAAGACTCATGTTCCAAAAGCATTAGTAAATTCAGAAATTATGTTCTTACTTAATAAAGAAAACAATCTTTAAATTCCTGGCCAAATACCAATTTCCTGAACTCATGAAGCTTCAAATCTAAGGACGTCAAATGTTCTAGTGAGAATTCCAAAATATGTTTCTCATAGATTTAGGGAAAGTAAATCATCCCAGAATAGCTCCTTTCCCCCTCCTAAGAAATGTTACATAGTCTTTCCTGCATTTCAAGTAGAGGGATGTGACAAAATGTGCTACATCCTGGTTTTTATGAAATCTGCCATGATGTATTTTACCATTATGACCCCGAATCCCATGTCGAGTTTATGGAATTCTACTTCCTGCCCAGGCAATTGAAGAATATTGCTTTCCTCTCACCTTAGGTTAGGATATATGTTGCCCTGTGTGTGGTCATTCGGCTCCAAGATTCCTTGGCATTGTCACCAAGTCTTCATGTTGCCCTGTGATAAAGAAGCAGTTGTCTGCACAGCCATTCCTTCCATTAATTTAAGAATATTTATTAAACACCTATTTTATGAGAGGCGCTAGAGGTACAAAGACACGGTCTCTGATCACCCTGAGCTTTCAGTCTGGTGAATATCTTCCACCCAGCTTTCAGAGAACCAAGTGTCAGATCTTGTCAATATGTAACTTTTCACAGATAAGGAGGAAAATGTAGAAGAAAACTAAACAAAAGCAAAAACAAAAACATGTCTTTGGTAAGAAATCTTTATTTTTCAGGAAATAAATTTTTAGTGCACAAAGCATATTATTTAAGCCCTTTTCACAGAAAAGGATACAATGCTTCTGCTTCAAGGTGGTATTTTGGATCCTTCTTTTCCCAAATTCTCATAGAAATTCAAAGGAAACTCTGGATAATTTCTGAGGCCACGAAAGGGTACCATTCATATGTTCAAATTACATGAAATTCATCAGTGATATTATGCAAATAGATGGGCATGAGTGATGGGCCACACAACCAATGGTTGGTTACTGCATAAGAAGAAGCTGGAAGTACAAGTAGGTGGAAGAATGCTTAGCTCAGCAGGATAGGAGCTGGAGGGAAGAGGGGGCTTTTGGGGTCTTTGAGGTACAAATATCTGTGTTAATGGCCATAGCTCACACAGAGCACGGCTCCTGCCATCACTCTTAAATTATTGGAGCTCACACTTGATGGAAATGGCCATTCCTAGGCAAAAATCCAAGGCTCCCTTACTTGGTTCCTCATGAGGGAAGCTGTGCCAGTGAGAAAAGGGAAACCCTGCTCCAGCCAGCTGGCTGCCACAGCAAAGGAGAAAACGAATTCTCCCAAACTGAAGGGAGCTCTCGGGTATAACAGCTTTTGGCTTGGAGTTCCCCACACAAGCTGATGGGCCACCAATCTGAGAAAGCCTGTAAAATATATTTTTTAAAAAGATCAGTGATTTGAATAGGTACTCTTGCAATTTCTGATGAAAGCATTTCAACCCACATAAATGGATGAAATGTCTACTTGCTTTTTGTAAGGATGGGTAACCCGAGATAAATATCAGGATAGATATCTGAGAAAGGTCTGTTGTCAAAAGGAAGGGATTTTTCTGAGAAAAGATCTTCTTGTGAGACAGTGATGATAAGAGATTAAGGTCAAAGTTCTAAAACTGCTGAAGGGCTGATCACAATGTACAGTCACTTTTCTCTACCCCAGGAATGAAAGCAAAGACTTAAAAAAAAAATTCTCATCATCTCTCACGGCCTTGACTTTGTTCTTTCCATTTCACATTTATTGGTTAAGAAAAGAAATGTTTGCTAAGATAGGCAAAGATGAAACAATAAATAAACAACCCCCCCAAATTCAAACAACACTATTTCCTGGGAACTGTTAACTAATTTATACATTTGTTTTAGGGAAAATGTTGGCATTGTAATTGTAAAAGTAGTGGACCTCAGACTTGGAACTTTGAAACAGTGATTTTCGCCGGGGCCCATATGGCTCAGTTGGTTGGAGCATTGTCCTGTACACCAAAAGTTTGTGGGTTTGATTCCCAGTCAGGATACATGCTTAGGTTATGAGTTCAAACCCTGGTTGGGTGGGTGTGGGAGTCAACCAATTGATGTTTCTCTCTCACATCCATGTCTCTCTCTCTCCCCCTTCCTCTCTCTAAAATCAATTTAAAAAGAACAACAGTGATTCTTTCCTATGCAAGGTACAGATTATAATATTTAGGATTTCTAAATTTTATATTCTATTCCTTTATTAGTGGTTATAGAAATCATGACTCTAGAAATATAGCCTATTTTCTACTTAACTTGGAACCTAATTTCAGTGCTTTATCAATTGTAGGTTGTTGGCATAGAGCTGGCATCCCAATTATTCATCTCTCTGAGCCTGACAATGATATCATCCCCACCCTCTCTCTCACTTAATTATGAACTGTATAGCTACAGTACCAATTAGCTTGCCAGCTATAGGAGTGTGTGTGTGTGTGTATACTATGTCTGTCCCCATGCACAAAATTTACAAGTAACTTAAGAGTGTGATACCAAGGCAAAGGTTCCCACATCCAAAATTATTTTTTCATGGGCCTGTCATTTTTTTGGCTTTTGCTTAGGAATAGTTTAGTTCAGTTGCTTGGGTACAGTTGATTGAATACAGTTGTAACAACTAATAAAAATCTGTTATAAGTTAAGGGCACTTTACATTTGTACTCCATTGTCTCCAATACAATGCATTATTTTCAACCCAAAATTTAGAGCCTGCACAACTCCTCTCTTGGTCTGAAGCCTTGTCTATGATAGAGAGGATGAGGAAAGCATTAACTCACTGTGAGTTGAATAGTTTATTTTCTTTCTTAGTTTACTAGCACTATTGTCATAGGTAGAAGGTTTTCTAAAACACTGGTTCAGTCCAAGGGGGGAGGGGAAATGTGAAATTAAAATTATATTTAAAACATGACATGAAGTCCTCATATTATTATATTGTAGCTTCCAGTTCTCCTTCTTTTCCTCCTCATCTTTTTGTTTCTCCATACACCAAGTACAAGTACAAAAGAATAAAAGTGACTTAGATGTATGTATTGACAGAACTGTCATTACGAATGTGTGCAAGTATGTGGGTGGGTGATGGTTAGTCCAGTTGTGCTATTTATTTCGCATTAACCTGTAATAATTGGCCCCTCAGTTGTTTATTCTTTCACCCCATCTTGCAAATTCAGACACCTATTTGTGAAAATTAACTTGACTCACTAACAATTTTGGCTTTGCTGAAAGTAATTTAAAAAAAATTTCCAAGCATTTCAATTCATAGCTTCTAATTCTAAAGATAGTCTTATTCAAGGTTTATTTGTTTGGCTTTTTTTTAAACCACACTTTTATCAATTATTTGCCTCAAATCTACCAGGTTTGACCAATAGTCTTTAAAAATCAGTTACTAGGGGAATTTTTAAAAGTATAGACACTACAAAGACAAAAAGCAAACAAACCAAAACAAAACACAAACAAAATAGCCTCCACGAGAAAAGAACCCCTTTGGTTCTTGTCAAGAAATGTTCAGAGCATATCTCCTTTAAAACAACACCATGTCAGCATTTTTTCGCCTTAAAACAAATGCAGCACATTTTCTTTTTTTGCTTTTCATTTCATTCCTTATAAAATCACCAACTTAAAAAACACAATAGAATTTTACTATTGTCAGCAGTTATGCAGAATTTTGCCCATAAATCCAAAATGTTTTTGCCTTTCTTCATGTTTTTAAGACACTGATTATATGTTAAATCAACAATTCTCTTTCTTTGATAATTTTTTCTTCTTCTACTAATATTCTCTGAATTAAAGGTAGGATAATCTTTCTTCAGCTGTATTTACCATTGTGTTGCTCACAGAGATCTGGTCTTTTGAAGATATTTCATAATTTTTTCCCTTAATTTGGTATATTTGATAGAACGTGATATAGCACAACTAGCAAAATCTAGATCAAGGCAAAATGTTCACAAAAGGTATGAATGTTTCATGATCATCTTATCTTCAAATGAACACACAATATTGATTTAAAATATTGTTATAGTGCTTCTCCTCTTTGGGAATATATTGTTAATTCACTGAATCTCACCAAACCATCTGTCATGTGGATTGCTGACAAATGCTGACTGTGAATTTGTGACTTGTTATCTACAGTTTCAAAGATAAAATGATTATTCTCTGGTTGCATAGGTTCTTTTTTTTTTTTTTTAGCACTGCAAACACATTATACTCATTAACTTGATTTTATAACAATCCAAGGATTTGAAAAAAATACTAATACCAGTATTTTCAAACAAGAAAGCAATAGTGTTTTGTAATATAATTTACATAATATTATAAAGCTAATCATAAATATTAAAATTTATCCCATATACTTTTTGTATTTCCCCCTTAGTTTATTGCAAACATTTTTCTGAAGACCACAGACATAAAAAAGATACTGTCTGTAGCATAGTCTTTATATGGAATTTTGTCCATCTTAGAGTAAGAGAAAAAGACTTATTCTCTTTGCATCCAGAAAGGAGTAAAAAAAACCCAACACTTTCCTGGGCATCCTCAAAGAAATGGAGGCTGGAAAACAAGCCTCCCTGAGAGTGGCATTGCTCTGTTTGGGCTGAGCAAAAATGTCCAAAGAAATAGTAGGCCTTTATGGCTGATTGTGTTTTCCATACATTTCTGCACCAACAAATATTCCACCCCACATGCTCTTACACTATCTTATCGACATACCTCCATCTGGGGAAGGGTGGTGTCTCTTTCCGTCCCCAAAACCTGGGTAGATCTTTCTAACTGCCTCAACCGACAGAATGGGATGGACGTGACATTGCACAACGTTCAAGGCTAGGACATAGAAGGAAATCCAAGTTCTGCCTGGCTCTCCCTTTCTTGCTCAGGGTATTTGCCCCTCTGGAATCATCAAGCATGTTATGAGAAAGGCCAGATCACATAAAAAGGACACATACAGTTGTTCTGGCTAAAAGCTCCTTCTAATAGCTAGGCTGGCATCTGGCATCAGCCATCACTTATGTAAATGAGTGAGACTTTAGATGATTTCAGCCCCTAGCCTTTGAGCCACACTGGCTGAGGTCCAGTGGAACAGAAATGGCTGTCCTCCCTGAGCTCAGCCTAAATTACAGATTTGTGAGCAAAATACATCTTGGCATTGTTTTAAGTCTCTAAATTTTGGAAGAATTTAATATGTAGCCATAGATAACGAACAGCGTTCAACAAACTAGTTCTTTGACACTGTAAAAATTACATTGCTCAAATCATTTGAGTTTCATTGCACCTCCAAATTGAATGCTGAACCATAACAGTGCCTGGCATATTTAATGTATCTCCCCTCCTATTGAACATAGAATCCCTCCTTTTGTGAGCGTCTGGAGAAGAGAAACAAGTGAGACCACTTTAGAACAGGAAGTGGCCAGACATTGTTGCTTTATGGTTTTTGTGAGTCCATAGAACTAGAAAAAAAATTGATTGCCTTGAAGTAAAATGCTTCCACTAAGTTCTGCTCTCGAAGGAGCACTTTCACAGATAGCACCATGATGATGCCACCCCTGTGTACCTACTCTGAAGCAAAAATGATCCAGATCGTACCCTGATCTAACTCTGAAATTCTAACAACAACAAAATTTTAGGGTGCAGATGAGTAGGCAGTAAGGACAGACAGAGTAAATAAGTTATGTTCTTACTTAATGTGCAAGTCCCCAGGTAGTCTGGAAACATATGGTTGTGACAAGTTTAAAGTTATTTCCCCATTTGTAACTCAATAGGATGGCTCTTGTGGTTGGCCTAAGAGTCACAGAATGAGCTGGAGAAATCTATCAAGATGCGTTGGCCAACTTCTCAGATACACACTTCAGTTAACTTAGAGGTCAACATCACCATTTCAGCCTGGTTTTCTCCAGTTTTGACAGCTTGGATATGATTCCGGTTCACAAAATCCTTAAACTTGATTAAGGCAAATTGTTTACAGCAATCTACAACTAGGTGGTATGGCTGAAAGCCGATTTCCAGGTGTTTTAAGGATTCTATGTCAATAATATAGTTCTTACATTGATGTGGTCCTGAGAAATCCATATGGACTATTGAGCAAACATAATCCTTATAAAATAGAAAGAGCTTATATGTAGCAATGTAATCCACCACTATAACATTTTAATCAATTGCAATTCACTAGGCAAAGCTTTAACCAGTTAACTGCCATGCGTCCAAAACAGAAACCATCCCCACATGCCACGATATTTTGAATTTAATTTAAAAAAATCATTTTGCAATGGATATTATAAAAATAAATATATTACTCACAATTCGGGTGTACTTGAATATTTTCAGCTGAAAATTCTCATGAAAAATTATTTTAAAGTTGGTCAGGGTTGCCACTTAGGGAAGACATTTTTTTTATAGACATGCATGGCATGTGGGCAAGGCCCATCGCTTGCCTCTACAGACACTTATGGCGTACAATGGGTTAAGCCAAAGCTTTCATGTAAATATTCTCTGAAAGTGCAACAATAAAGTGGCCAAGACAATGTAATGACCATCTAAAAGAAAAATGTGGAGAGTATTTAATAGTATGGACTCTGGAGGCAGTCTAGCTGGGTTCCAATTCTACCTCTGAAACTGGTTGTGTGATTTTAGGGCAAGTTCTAATTTTCTAGCATTAGAAAATTGATCCTTCTTTGCCTTAGTTCCCTCCTTTTTGAAATGAAAATGATAGAGTTGTTGTAAAGTTTAAAGTAGTAGGTGTGCAGTGTACCCATGCTTGCTATGCAGCAAGTGCTCAGTAAGTGTTAACTATTACTGTTCATTTGTGAGGGAACCACTGAGTGTCTTAAATGACTCAAGATTTTCTCTTTTGTCACTATTGTAAAGTATTCAAGAGTTCTGGGCAGTTAATCATCCAACTTGTTCAGGCAGGAGCTATGCTTCAAGCACATTGTTTAACATCAACACTTTTTCTGGAAGTGTCACAATCTGCCCAGCATTCTCCTGGGACAGTCAGCTCTGGACATGAAGATTACATATTATTGGAAGATTTGAAGATGGTGGCGTTGGAAAACGCCTGTATTTGCCACCTCCCACAACCACATCAAAATTACAACTGAAATACAGAACAACCATCATCCAGAACCACTGGGAAGCTGGCTGAATGGAAGTCCTACAAGCAGAGAAGTAAGAAGAAAGCACACTGAGACTGGTAGGAGGTGTGGAGGCGCAGATCGGGCTGGTCTGGCCGGCACCTACATTGGCCACTTTTTACATTGGGAGGGAGACTGTTTCTGTGGAGGCTGCCCAGAGGAGCAAGGAGTCCCAGCCCCACACCAGACCCCCAGCCCAGGCTCCCAGAGCTGGGAAAAGAAGTCCCTATGGGTAGTAAGAACTATGGGCTGTAAAAACCAGTATGGACTGGGGCTCAGTGATACAGAGGCTGCTGGAGACCCAGCTGCTCCTCTTAAAAGGCCCGTACCATGAACTGAACTTACCAGGGACTGAACTTACAAGGTCCTGCTTCCTTTGAACTCCAGCAGCAGGGCGAGGCTTTGGGGGACACAGACACATACGAGGAGGAACTGGATTGTCTGGCCTGGGGCAGGAACTTGGGGGCAGCTTTCTCCCAGACAGAGGTGTTCCCAGGGATCATTGTTCCTATGCTGGGCCCTCCCTGGCCACAGGGCTGACTGGCAGCCATTTCTGTTTGCTCTGCCCTGGTGATTCCCTAAGACTCCGCCTCATCCAATTTAAAACCCTACCTAAGCTGTGTGCAGCAGCTTTTGCATATGAATGGCCTCTTCTCTCAAACAAGCTGCAGCTGGGTCAGGAAGCCCCAAACCTATCAATAAAAGGCCCAAGACCTGGCACCAGCACCAGCCTGCCTTGCTTCATAGCTGGGCCTCATCTGGGCACTTCCAAACCTGATACAAAGAGGAGGAATCTGCAGATCTCTATGTAGCTCCTGCTTAGTGGCCCAGTCAGTGGCTGACTTTGCATCTCCCTGGAGACCCAAGAGCCAGTGTACCCAGTGGTCAGTGTCAGACCACCTGATTACAACTCTACACATCCATAAGCGACACACTCAAGGGACAAACTCAGTGAGCACCAAAGCCCCATTGAAGTAAGTCCTGCTCCAACTGTAATCTCAGCTGGTCCTCACAGCCAGTTGGCCTGGAGGTCAATTTCTCCCAGTGACATCAATAGCAATTAAGTCTCA
The DNA here is from genome assembly GCF_000412655.1 of Myotis brandtii. Classification (NCBI taxonomy): domain Eukaryota; kingdom Metazoa; phylum Chordata; class Mammalia; order Chiroptera; family Vespertilionidae; genus Myotis; species Myotis brandtii. The sequence continues at coordinate 3,276,490 of NW_005370755.1, forward strand.
ACTACAACAACACTGTGCTCACAGCCCACAAAGGGGTGCACCTAGAGCTCCCAGCTCAGGCAACTGGAGAGTCTGAGCCACTGGGCCCTATAGAACACCAACTACACAAGGTCTCTTTATCAACTCAAGGAGACATAGCTGCTCTACCCAATATATAGAAACAAACACAGTGAAGCAGCCAAAATGCAGAGACAAAGAAACATGTCTCAAATGAAAGAAATGGAAGAAAGCAAAGTACTGGATACGGAGTTTAAAACCACAGTTATAAGGGTAGTCAAGAATTTTCTAGAAACCTCCAAAAAAAAAAAATGGAAAAGGACAGGTCAGAAATTAAGCATACACTGACTGAAATAAAGAATAATATACAGGGATTCAACAGTAGAGTAGAGGATTCTGAGCATCAAATCAACAATTTGAAATATGAGGAAGCAAAAATACCCAACCAGAAGAGCAAAAAGAAAAGAGAATTAAAAAAATATGAAGATAGTGTAAGGAGCATCTGGGACAACTTCAAGCGTATCAACATTCATTATATGAAATGTTGAAGGGTACTCTTTAAGAAGAGGAAGAAGAAGAAAAATTAAAAAATAAAAAATATGAACAACAAAATGGCAACAAATACATACCTATCAACAATTGAATCTAAAAATCAAAATAAATGAATAAGAAAGCTAATGAACAGAATAAACTGTTGAATAAAATAGAATCAAAGGCATGGAAATGGAACAAACTGATGATTCTTGGAGGGAAGGGGGGTTAGGGGGGAAGAGATTAAATAAAGATATTATATGCATATATGCATTACCTATGGACACAGACAATAGGGTGGCAAAGGCCTGGGGTGCGGCAGGAACCTGGTGTAGGGGACAGTGGGGGGGAAAAAGAGGGACATCTGTAATAATCTCAACAATGAAGATTAAACAAAAAGAAATTTAAGAATAAAAAAAGATTACATATTATTCTTTTCATGACGGCAAATAGAGAAAACATCATGACCATGGAATCTGTGGCTTCAGTGCTGCATAGATAATGATAATGATAGTTAATGATAAAAAACTGCAATAAGAGTTTCAGGTGAGGTTCGTATTGTACTGTTGAAACTTGAGCCATGGAAGATTCTTGACTTCTGAAAGAACTCATGCTATAGATGATATTTTGATGCACATCTCAGAACCAGCCACTACTATTTTTTTTTTCACTGTGTACAGCTCCCTCACCATAAGCTGAAGAATCATTGGTAGAAAATTGTGGTTTATTCTCAACATAAGAAACGGATTCTGATTGGGAAGTGAATTCAACATCCTCGGAAGTAACATTTTGCTGAGACCAGCTCAATAGAATAATATCTTCAATAAATCATGCAGTGACCCTGCAATGGCAGACTTCTCAAGAAGAAACACAATAAAAGTGTGGTCCCAGGAAAGTTTAGCCTTGCTTAGCTATCAATCATATCCACATTGCACATACTTATCTTAGCTGGCTAAATGCTGATAGCAGGGATAGAGCAATCCAAGAAGGTGCCAGTGGAAGTCTTCGTTCCAAAACTTTCCTCGTTATTTGGATGCCGACTTTGTCCACTTTTTATGAAATTATCAGCATTTTTTCTTTCTTTGAAAATACATTAGTGTTTTATCATTATCAGCAGTTATGGGAAATTGTTTGTGAAGCTAAGATTATTCTTCTCTTTATGAGTTTTCTGTGAATTCAGCCTTTTTTATCGAGCCCATGATTAACAACATAATGTTTAAGTATTAGCAACTTTTAAAAAACATATTTTTAATTGATCTCAGAGAGGAAAAGAGAGAGAGAGAGAGAGAGAGAGAGAGAGAGAGAGAGAGACATCAATGATGAAAGAGAATCAGTGATTGGCTGCCTCCTACATGCCCCCTACTGGGGATCAAGCCTGCAACCCAGACAGGTGCCCTTGATCAGAATTGAACCCGGGACCCTTCAGTCCGCAGGCTGACGCTCTATCCACTGAGCCAAACTAGCTAGGGCAGTATTAGCAACTTTTGCTAGTCATTTGTTTTGCTCTCAGATCCATTTCTTGCTCTTCTCTCTATTGGAGGGAGCTCCATTTCTCAGGTTTTCTTGCACTCTGGCATTTGAATAGTTTTGGTCAATAAAAGATACAGATGAGAGACTGGAGAACAGGAAAAAGGGAGAGAAAAAGGAATCCACCTTCTCTTTTACTGCTTTGAGCAATATCTCTAACAGGGTGTGCTTCTCCTCTGTTGCTCCAACTGAGTTGTCCACCATGGATCTATATGGCATGGGGCCTTGGCTTTGGAAATTCCATAACACTGATTTCTCCCTCCCTCCTGCTAGTAGTAGTAGCTTGTAATTTTGCTGGTCTCTGGTTTTCTCATCATCCTCTGCTTGCCTTTTCAAATCTTCCATTACCAGTGTAGGAAATGTCCTGTTTTCAACTCCTCTGTTGGAAATGTTTAGAACAATTTCTCTGTTCTAACTGTACCCTGACTGATACACATGTAGAATCTTTGTAAGATGTCTGAAAGAACATTCTAGAGTGCTAGAAATTTCAAAGATTTAAAGGGTAACAAATTCTAAATGATATTACTGAAACTATTTTTGGATCATTAATTGTTTGGGCATCTATAGTCATGCCATTAATGATCAGCTACTATGAAGCATAGACAAGGCCAATTTTTGCAAAGACCTTAACCTCTGTAAGGATAGTGAGGAGTTTATTAAGTACAAACACTACATATGTAAACTTCTTTGGGTCTTTCTTCACAGTTCTGTCAGAGTCTCTACAGAGTTTAATATAAAGAATTAGTAACTGGCCCTAGCTGGTTTGGCTCAGTGGATAGAGCATTGGCCTGTGAACTGAAGGGTCGCAGGTTTGACTCTGGTCAAGGGCATATGCCTGGGTTGCAGGCTCAATTCCAAGTAGGGGGTGTGCAGGAGGCCGCCGATCAATGATTCTCTCTCCCTCTCCCTTCCTCTCTGAAATAAATAAAAACATATTTTTTTAAAAAAGAGTGTCCTTTAAAAAAATTAGTAACTGTATAATTAGATTAGTCCATAGTACACACAATTTATTCAATGGTACCTTAGTTGACTTAGAACCCCAAATATCTCCTCTGTATTTTTATTTAAAACAAAAGTTTTCTTTTTAAAATTAAATTTATTGGGGTGGCATTGGTTAAAAATGGTTTATTTCTAATTTGGAGTAAATTACTACAGTGTCTGAATATAGATAGAATGACACAGGCATACTTTTTGGTGAAATTTTTCAGAGATGTCACGAGAAATCTGTTACCGTCTTATTGAAACTATGATTTTTTATAGTTTTGAGAATCTTGGAAATTGATTTCTAATGTTATGAGACAGTTTCTACCCTCAAGTATATTTTGATGACAAATGAAAATGTGTCTGTAACCACGACACAGCTTCTGGTAATATCAGTTATTTGATTATTATAATCTTGAAGAATGATGAAGAGTGTTCATAGCAGTGAAGTAAAAGAGTTTGGAAAAAATATTACAGAAGGGTCTCAACCATACTTTTAAACCATTTCTATAACATCATCTCCCATTTACTCTGCAAGCCACTGCAATCTGGCTGCCATGACTCACTTAGCTCTGTCCTTACCTTCTATCTCTCTACTGGAAGTGTCTTGAGAAGGCCATCAGTGATGTGCCATGCTAAATCAAGTCTTCTTTTCTTGAAAATCTCTTTCCTCTGGTCTTGGTGTTTTTGAACCCTACTTTATCTTAGTGGCAATTAATTAAGAATCTCATTTTTCTTCCCCAAACAATGTAATAGCCTCCTAATGTATCTCATTGCCTTTTCAGTGTTTCCTTTCTAATTTATCCTCCACTGTGTCATAGCATAGAAGACAACATAGTATAGTGAAAACATCATGCATTTGAAGCCAGAAAGACCTAGGTTTAAATCCTAGTTCTTCCATGTAAGTGACTTAATGCTGACCTCAATTTTGACACATCTTATAAATATGAATAATAGAAATGACCTTGTGGAATTGTTTGCAGAATCAAAAATAATAATGTATAGAAAGTGGCTTTTGTGGCCTGGCAGGTGTTGCTAAGTGGATGAGCATTGACCTATGAACCAGGAGGTCATGGTTTGATTCCTGTTCAGGGCACATGCCTGTGGTGGGCTGTTTCTGTTTCCCACGACCCGCATGGGAAAACGACAGGTTCTTGAGCGGAGGAGGCAGCCTATAAATGATTCTCTCTCATCCTTGATGTTCCTGTCTTTCCCTCTCCCTTCTTCTCTGAAATCAATACAAATATATTTTAAAAAATAAAGTGGCTTTTGCATGATATAAAGTCATTTTGAAGTCTTAAAAATCAACTCAGTTGTGAACATAGTCTCTTGTCTATTAGTTACAGGATAAATTGCTGCCTCCTTAGCCTGGCACGCATAGCCCTTCACAAGCAACAGCTTCTTTTCAGTCTTTGCTTCTGTGCCATCATTCCATGTTTTGAAAACACAGATGGGCTTGTTTTTTTCAACATATTGGCTTTTGCATGATATAAAGTCATTTTGAAGTCTTAAAAAATCAACTCAGTTGTGAACATAGTCTCTTTTCTATTAGTTACAGGATAAAATGCTGCCTCCTTAGCCTGGCACACATAGCCCTTCACAAGCAACAGCTTCTTTTCAGTCTTTGCTTCTGTGCCATCATCCTATGTTTTGAAAACACAGATGGGCTTGTTTTTTTCAACACGTGGCCACTAATTTATGCCTCCATGCATTGCATATATGGTTCTCCATTTGTAATGTCCTTTGCCCTTCTATCTGATTGTCAGGCTTCCAATTTATTCTTCAGCACCCTATTCACATATTATCTCCCAGACTGCTGGCCTCATTCTAGTAGGTAAAATAGGTGTTCGGGATTATTTGATCAACCACTTCATATTATATGAAGGCAGAGAACCTGGGTTTTCTAAGTTGTCTGCCAAAATAGGTCAAATTCTCTAGGTTTCTTTTCACCACACCCTCTGTTTTCCAGGAGACTGACTCAGAGATTTATTCACTCTATAGGTATTCTGGTGGCTTCATTGAGGACATGCAGTAAGGTATGCACTATGCAAAAAAATCACTTTAGTTTCAGCCCATGACCAGCAGGTTCATAGCCTTTATTTAGCACTGGTACTTAAAAGGAAAAAAATAATAACCACTTTTACTGAAACATAATTGGTTTAGTATAATTCTGACCATGCAGCAAGAAAGCATTTTTAAATAATACAGATATGTTTATTGTAAATGAGTGCACACTGAGACTATTTTAACCAGGTATTTGGGGAAAGTATCAGCGCCTACTATTTGAGGTTAGTGTTTCTCAGTGAGGCTGTTATACCAGAGACCAATGTCCAGTATTTTACTCCCAAAGAAAGAGTTTGACCTGCTTTACAACATCACTTCCTAATAACAATGAGTGGGCTATACTTACAAACTGTTCAGGAAACCTAACACAAATCTCCGTTGGAACCGAGGGACTGGAATAAAAATAATCGGTGCTTTCCAGCAATTGTTTGGATTAAAGAACAATGTTATTTCTCTTTTTAAAGCTTCTACATTTTCTGATTATCTCCTTGTTCCCCTGAGACGAGAAGAAAGGTGGAGTCATGAGAAGACCCAGATTCATCAATTCATCTTTCCCTTTTACCTTGGACAGATTTAAAAACAAACAAACAAACAAAAAAAAAAACCAAGAAGAGAAGTATTAGCAATGCTCCTCAGAGGCATGCTGGCTTACTTTGGCTTATGCTTTTATTTGCTCTTTTCTCCCAGCTCTGCCTTCTTTGTGCCTGTTTTCCTCTTACCACCTCTTCTGAGTCATATGTTGACATAAGCCTGGGGTTAGAAGACACTTGGACATGTAGCCCAGGTACACAGAGATTTTTGTCTGATAACATTACCAACACCCGCCGGCAGGCTTCCTACACTTGAGACATAATATTTTCAAACACCTATTTGCCAAGCAGGTTGGCTGTGCACAGGCCGGCCTGCTGGTGATTTGTCAGAGCTGGGATGCGTCTCTTTATCCTTCTGACTTTTGTGCTTACTTCCCAGCTCAGCCACACTAATAAATATAGCTTCCTTTTGAAGTGGAGAGTCTAGATATTTCTCCCCCAGGCTGTGGAGAGAAAGTAAAAGAATGAACTGCTTTACTTCTAAAGTTCAATTGTGATGAAATACAACTCACAACTCATTTTAGAATTCAAAGCTTCTCAAATTTTTGAACCATTGCAAGTTTGAGTCTGAGAGGCTGTGACAACTTCTTGGTCACGTGATAGCTTTATTTCCCATCTTCTCCAGTTGCAGTTTGGAAGTTAGGGGAACCCGATACTCATTTCTATCTGTTGTTTTCAAGTGAACAGTGGTGACTTTCCATCCTTAAGTCTCTTCTCCTCCACCCCACCCCACCCACACATTGTCACAAATTCTTCTGCTCCATGCATAGGCAATGTAAGCAGATATTTCATACAATAAATAAGAGGGAAGGAAACAGAACAGGAAAAATAAGGGGATAGAAGAGAGAAACAAAGTGAATAAGTGGACAATTTAAAATATCCTACTTTAAAATGTGGGAAATGTTTCTAGGTATAGACAGTTTGGGTACAGTTATGAAACAAAACAAATAAAACTAGTAAGTTTTATTTAAAAAAAAAAAACCACACATACCTACATTTTAAGCCCTAGCTGGTTTGGCTCAGTGGATAGAGCATCAGCCGTGAACCAAAGGGTCCCTCCCGGGTTTGATTCTGGTCAAGGGCACATACCTTGGTTGCAGGCCCCTCCCCTGCAGGGCCCTGGCCAGGGCTCATGCAGGAAGTAACCAATCGATGTGTTTTTTGCACATCAATGTTTCTCTCTGCCTTCCCCTCTTTCTTCCACTCTCCCCCCAAAAAAATCAATAGAAAAAATATCCTCAGATGAAGATTAACAAAACAAAAGAAAAAGAAAGAAAGGAAAAAATCTTATGTTTTAAGATATGTCACAAAAGATTTGTGAGTAAGGAAAAACTAATCTCTCTCTCTCTCTCTCTCTCTCTCTCTCACACACATACACAGGTGGGATTTGGTAATCAACATTTAACCATGTAAGAGCAAGTGGTTTCATAGATAATGATTCTGAGTTGGCAGAATGTCTCTGTCTTTGATTTAGACCAGACATTGTCTGCTATTTGGCTTTAGACGTGCCTTTAAGTCCCTTTTAGGTGTGGTCTCACTGAAGCCAAAAGCTTAAGGCAAAAACAGACATTCTTTCTCCCTTTTGATGTTCACGCTCCTTTAGCACTAAAATATACCCAGCATCTATAGTCTATGGTGGTAGACCCTCCATGATCGCTTAACTTTGAACACACAGATGGATAAATAGATGGTACTTTCTCTTACTCAGCACTGGCCAGATTTTTACAAGAAAGTGCTTTCCAGTTTGGGGCTCCACATCTTAAGAGAACTCTGAAGTTTGGAGGAGATTCAGAAGGGACTATGGATGTTGATGAGAGGGTTGGGAAATGGAACTTATAAGAAAGCGTTAAAGACATTGGAATTGCTTATCTTGGAGAAGAGAAGAAAGGTAACCTAATAACAGTGTTGCAGTGCTTGAAGGTACGTAATATACATAATGGCTACCAGCTGTTTTCCTCCTCCATCAAAGAGAACAAGAGGCCAAGTTCTCACACCACACAGATCAAACATAGGGAAATGCTTCTTGTTGGTGGTGGTAACCAAGTTAACAAGATAAACCGGTAACTGTTGAATTTGTAAAAACTTTTCTGGAGTTATTTAAATATAGGATGCGTTGTGTGTCTCTTATTTTTTTTCTAGGAATTGGAAGATAAAATTTATGCATGGTTCCTAATGTTGCATCATGATTTATAAGTCTATAAGAACAGAAACTTATTTTAAAAGAGTAAGTGTAGATAATGGCCAAGAATCATAGACTCTATTATCTATTTTCCACGGAATAAGTGAAATCAAGACAAGGAGACATGGTCTCCATAAACACACATACACAGGTGGGATTTGGTAATCAACATTTAACCATGTAAGAGCAAGTGGTTTCATAGATAATGATTCTGAGTTGGCAGAATGTCTCTGTCTTTGATTTAGACCAGACATTGTCTGCTATTTGGCTTTAGACGTGCCTTTAAGTCCCTTTTAGGTGTGGTCTCACTGAAGCCAAAAGCTTAAGGCAAAAACAGACATTCTTTCTCCCTTTTGATGTTCACGCTCCTTTAGCACTAAAATATACCCAGCATCTATAGTCTATGGTGGTAGACCCTCCATGATCGCTTAACTTTGAACACACAGATGGATAAATAGATGGTACTTTCTCTTACTCAGCACTGGCCAGATTTTTACAAGAAAGTGCTTTCCAGTTTGGGGCTCCACATCTTAAGAGAACTCTGAAGTTTGGAGGAGATTCAGAAGGGACTATGGATGTTGATGAGAGGGTTGGGAAATGGAACTTATAAGAAAGCGTTAAAGACATTGGAATTGCTTATCTTGGAGAAGAGAAGAAAGGTAACCTAATAACAGTGTTGCAGTGCTTGAAGGTACGTAATATACATAATGGCTACCAGCTGTTTTCCTCCTCCATCAAAGAGAACAAGAGGCCAAGTTCTCACACCACATAGATCAAACATAGGGAAATGCTTCTTGTTGGTGGTGGTAACCAAGTTAACAAGATAAACCGGTAACTGTTGAATTTGTAAAAACTTTTCTGGAGTTATTTAAATATAGGATGCGTTGTGTGTCTCTTATTTTTTTTCTAGGAATTGGAAGATAAAATTTATGCATGGTTCCTAATGTTGCATCATGATTTATAAGTCTATAAGAACAGAAACTTATTTTAAAAGAGTAAGTGTAGATAATGGCCAAGAATCATAGACTCTATTATCTATTTTCCACGGAATAAGTGAAATCAAGACAAGGAGACATGGTCTCCATAAGTTTAGATGCAAACTTTTTACGATGGTGCTCTGCTCAGAAAAGTACCGCTGCTAGTTGACATACAGGAAGGGAAAATCAAGGAACAGCAGAGATTAAAAAAAAATCTACAATAGGCACTAAAACTGTGAAGGCATAGAATTATACTGGCATAGATACACACAAAACCCCAGACTTTTATCTTTTCTATTTTTCTTTTTTATTACAACTGGCTAAGTTAATTCTCCCAAGTTGATTCATAAGTAGGTCTGTGTCTGTGCAAAAGTCTCTGTGCGAGGCAATATGACTTAAATATCCCTCCTATTCCCAAGCCCACAAGGTAAGCTGATCAATTCAATAATAAAAAAATTCAAATGCCTATCTAGTCTATAGTAGCTGGTCATATTGGTTATTTAGTTAACCTCAAAGGAAGAAGTAAAACTCATCCAATTTTTTGGCAAATTTCTATTTTGTGTTGTACTAATATCATAGGAAATTAGTCTCACTGTTTATCTGTTTTTTAAACTTTGATAGAATGTATCATGTGATTTAGATGGAATATCAATATTCACATAATGCTAGCAAAAGTGGGATTGATTACTATACTTACCAAAAAATAGTATCAGATGTTTTTCATGATGAATATTATGTTTTTATGTTTTTTTAGTTTTTTAAATTTTTTAGAGAGAAAGAGGAAGGAGGAGAGAGAAAAAAAACAAAAGAGGGAAAGAAAGATTTGTCGTTCCATTCATTCATGCATTCATTGTGTGCTCCCTGACTGGAGATCAAACCCGAAACCTTGGCCTATTGGGACGACACTCTAACCAACTGAGCTACCCAGCCAGGTTCTTTTAGTTTTTATCAGACAAAATTTATTGTGTTTTAATTTCACCAGTTCTACTCTCATCAGTAGGGGCATTTCTTTTATTTCTTTCCTGTTTTATTGAGAAATAATTGATATACATCATTGAATAAGTTTAGGCATACAGCATGGTGGTTTGATATATATATCATGAAATAAGTACTACAACCAGGTTCAGTTAACAGTCATCATCTCATATAGACACAATAAAAATAAATAAAACATTTTGTTCTCTTTATGATGAGAAGTCTTAGGATTTATTCTTAATAACTTTCTTATATATCATATAGCAGTATTGACTGTAATTATCATGTTGTACATTACATACATCCCTAGTACTTATAACCAGAAGTTTATATCTTTTGATCACTTTCCTTCAATTCCCCTACCCCTCACCCTTCACTTTTGATAACCACAACTCAGATCTCTTTTTCTTTTATTTTTCCTTTATTCCACATATAAATGAGATCATGCAGTATTTGTCTTTCTCTATCTGACTTATGTCATGCAGTATAATGCCTTCAAGTTTCACCCATGTTGTTGCAAATGGTAAGAATTTCTCATTTCATACAGCTGAATAATATTTCATTGAGTATATGTGTGTGTATATTTATATACGCTTTTAAAATCCATTCATCTATCAATGAACACTTAGGTTGTTTCCTTGTCTTGGCTATTGCAAATAATGTTGCTATAAATATAGGGTTGCCAATATCTTTTCAAGTTGATGCTTTCATTTTCTTTGGATATATTTTAAGAAGTGAAACTGGAATCGTTCTATTTTTAATTTTGCCACAAACTATACTATAAAGCTACAATAATCAAAACAGTATGATACTGGCATAAAAACAGACACATAGACCAATGGAACAGAAGCAAGTGCCCAGAAATAAACTGAAGAATATATGGTCAACTAATATTTAACCAAGAAGACTCAACAGAGACAGTCTCTTTAATAAATGGTGCTTGGATAATTGGATATTCACATGTAAAAGAATAAAACTGAACCCATATTTTACACCACTCATAAAAATTAACTTGAAATGGATTAAAGATTTAAACATAAGACCAAAAACCATGAAACTCCTGGAAGAAAAAATAGGAATAAAGCTCCTTGACATGGGTCTTAGCAATGATCTTTTGGATATACACCTAAAGTATAAGCAACCAAATAAAAAATCAGCAAATGGGACTACATCAAACTAAAAAGCTTTTGTACAACTGAAGAAACCAACAAAGTGAAAAGACAAACTACAGAATGGAAAAATATTTGCAAACTATATCCTGATAAGGGGTAAATACCAAAATGTATAAAGAACTCATATAGCCCTAAACGGTTTGGCTCAGTGGATAGAGCGTTGGCCTGTGGACTGAAGGGTCCCAGGTTTGATTCCAGTCACGGGCATATACCTTGGCTGTGGGCACATCCCCAGTGGGAGGTGTGCAGGAGGTAGCTGATCGGTGTTTCTAACTCTCTATTCCTCTCCCTTCCTCTCTGTAAAAAATCAATAAAATATATTTTTTAAAAAGGAACTCATACAACTCAATAGCAAAAGCAAACACATAACCCAATTTAGAAATGGGCAAAGGATTTGAATAGACATTTTTTCCAAAAAGATATCTGAAAGGCCAACAGTACAAGAAAGAATTCTCATCATCACTAGTCATTAGGGAAATGAAAATTAAAACCAAAATGAGATATAATCCCATGCCTGTTACAATATGCCGGAAGCCGGTCCATCCTTGCTGCTTGACACAGTCGCTGCAGGGAAGAAACATCTGCACAGCATATGTTTCAAGGGACCTGGCATATATAGCATATTGTTCTTAATATGTTTGCTCTCCTTAGTGCCATGTGTTTTAACCAAGGTCACCTCTCCGAGAAAGGTTGTTTCCCCAGGTGGGGATTTTTCCCCGAGGTTAGGGAGGGGATACAACCCCTTAACTAAGTGCCAGGCGGGTAGTTAAGCTACATAATCTTTACTCCCTGGAATGGAGATAAGAAACGCCCTAACCTTTGTAATAGAAATTGACAGGATTAAAATCGGCTGGTATAAATATAGATGTAACAAGACAATAAACATCAGATCCTGATCAGTTCCTAACCAGAACTCCGACCAGAACTTTGGCTGGAGATCCTGGCTAGAGGTCCTGACTAGGCTGCTGATCAACTGAAGGCTGTCTCCGTGTCATTCCTTCTTCGCCGACTCCGTCCACACCTAAATTAAAACCTGAACCTGCTGGGGTTGGACCCCAACAACAATAGCCATAATCAAAAGGCTAGAGATAAATGCTGGCATAGATGTGTAGAAAAGGGAACTTTGTGCAATTTGGTAGAATTGTAAATTGGTACAGCCACTATGGAAAATCCTCAAAAAAGTATGGAAGATCCTCAAAAAGTTAAAAATTAAACGATTTCAGTTTCACTTCTTAAAATATATCCAAAGAATGAAAGCACCAACTTGAAAAGACAAGTTGATTAGTAAGCTTGATTCTATCTACCTTATTCCCTTTGCCATGTAATCTAATATGTTCACCAGTTCCTGACATTAGGACATTAACATTTTGGGGGACCATTACTCTGACTTCCACACTGGGAACATTTTATATTAATTCACAAATACACATTTAAGTCTTTTATATTAAACATATAATTTAGATTTAATAGTGTTGAGAAGTAGCAAAGAGGCATTTTGCCAATCTAATTGGTTGGGTCTCTCTCTAATTCTATGGATTGATTATTTAACTCACTGTTGAACTTGAATAAACAAAATAGTAATTATAATCTTAGTTAAACAACAACTAAAACAACCATTTGGTTGGCAACAGGTCAATTACAAATAGAATAGATTACAGACGGCTTGCGCCTTTTGTGGAATCTTAGCATTACAGTCTATTGATTTATTTATCCCAGAGTGTTTCTACAGCCTAGCATACCTCAACCATTTGAAATGTTAGGTCTTTTCTCTCTGGATTCTCAATTTTTTCTTCTACAGACTGCCCAAGCCGCCCTTGCCATATGCCCAAACACTCATTTTCCTTCTATTTTGTTCCCTAACATTATGTTTAGTAGAGAGGCCTTGATTTGTCTTACAGTGTAGAGAGATGGTGTGACTTTACTGTTGCCCCCAGCAGTAAAAGTTGTAGTCAGAAAGACTACAGATGTGGAGCAGATGTGTATAATGATCATTTTTAAAATTCCATGTAGAGCTCTAATAAAAAAGTGACTGTGATAAATGTTTATATGTTTGGCACTCACACTATTTAAACAAAAGCATCAACTTATTGTGTTTTGCAATCGATCTTATATATTTCACTTAAAGCAATTTATGACTTTTAAAAAAAGTATATTTTAGAACATTATGCTAAGTGTAATAAGCCAGTCAGAGAAAGATAAATATTACATGATCTCACTCATTTGTGGAATATAATGAACAACATAAACTGATGAACAGAAATAGAATCAGAGTCATAGAAGCATCGAACAGACTGTCCAACCTATGAGGGAAGGTGGGGGTGAGGGGGTAAGATATTAACCAAAGGACTTGTATGCATGCATATGAGCATAACCAATGGAAATACACACACACACACACACACACACTAGGGGCCCAGTGCACAAATTCATGCACCTTGAAAGGCACTATGGGCCGTGTCTCGGCCCATCCTCCAAACCCCCGATCCCTCCCACCATGCCCTCAGTCCCCTGTCTGCCAGCAGACCCACTCCCACCACCACCATTCCCACACTCTGATGGTGCCGGCCCTGCTTGCACCCACTGATGGCGCGGAGCGATTGGGGCCAGTGCCAGCAGTGTGTGCAAGCAGTAGCTACTGCCCTGATCACCCCTCAGGAGCAGGGGGAGGTGGAGAAGCCCTCAGGGGTGATCGTGGCTGGCAGCTGCCGTTCACACCCGCTGATGACACCGAGTGGTCGGCGTTGGGCGCTGGCAGTGGGTGCAAGCAGTGGCTCAGGTGCTGGCTGCGGGTGCGAGTGGGGCCGGCACCAGCAGTGGATGTGAGAGGCGGCTGTGGGCCCCAATCGCTCCTCAGGAGCAGAGGGAGGAGGAGAAGCCCTGAGGGGTGATCGGGGCTGAAGCCACCGCTCGCACCCACTGATAGTGTTGAGTGATCGGGGCTGGCACCGGGAGCCGGAAGCGGGTGCGAGCGCCAAGTGGGACTGTGGTGCTTGGCAGCAAACAATTTTCAGTAACCACCAGAGGCTCATCCCAATGACAGTAACTGGTGCCCCACCTTGGTCTGACGCCCCGCTCACCTTGCTCCACCATCCTGCCGCGGCCATCATGTTCCATGCTCTGCCACCTGCTGCCGATTCCCGCCATGTTCCACGTGCACCCCCTGGTGGTCAGCGCACAGTATAGCAACCGGTTGTTTGGTTGTTCTGCTGTTCGGTCTATTTGCATATTAGCCTTTTATTATATAGAATATTCTATTGATTTCAGAGAGGAAGGGAGAGGGAGAGAGAAATAGAAACATCAATGATGAGAGAGAGTCATTGATCGGCTGCCTCCTGCACATCCCCTGTTGGGGACTGAGCCTGCAGCCCGAGCATATGCCCTTGACCAGAATCAAACCTGAGACCCTTCAGTCTGCAGGTGGACACTCTATCTACTGAGCTAAACCGTTCTAGGGCTATTTTTTTTCTTGAACTTGGGAGAATGATAGCTTTTTCCTCCTTTGAAATTCAGGATGAATTGGTTTACCTCTTCATTTTTCTGTTCTAGGTAGAGCTTTTCCAAAAGGAAGGGGAAGCACCTTCCTTGAAAGGGACATGTTCCATGGAGGAAACATGAGTTTTAGAATTAAATGAAATCCCAACTCAGCCACTTAAGCTAGTTAATCTCTCTGAGGCTTCATTTCTCATATGCCAAATGGGGCTAACAGTATAATTCATAAGATTGCTGTGAGGAAAAACTGGAATAACATATTAGAAAGCAGCTAATGCAGTAAGTGGTGCATGAAAGGTTTATTCTCTTCTCCTGCCTGTGGAGGAGGAAACCATGCCACTAGAAAAATACTTTTTGGACCATATAAATTTGTTTTTATTTTTATTTATTTTTTCTATGATACTTTATTATTTTTTTAAATATATTTTATTGATTTTTTTACAGAGAGGAAGGGAGAGGGATAGAGAATTAGAAACATCGATGAGAGAGAAACATCTATCAGCTGCCTCCTGCACACTCCCTACTGGGGATGTGCCCGCAACCAAGGTACATGCCCTTGACTGGAATCGAACCTGGGAACCTTGAGTCCACAGGCTGACGCTCTATCCACTGAGCCAAGCCAGTCAGGGCTTTTCTATGATACTTTATCTGTATATTGCATTGTGTGCCACCACCCAAAGTCAAATCATTTTTCATCACCATATATTTGGCTCCCATTACCCTTTACTACCTCCTCACCCCCCTTCCCTCTGATAACCATCATACTATTGTCTGTGTCTATGAGTTTCAGTTTTATATCTCATATAAGAGTGAAATCATATGGCTCTTCACTTTTACTGACATTTATTTTGCTTAGTGTAATATTCCCAAGGCCCATCTATGTTGTAACAAATGGGAGTATTTCATCTGTTCCGATGGCTGAGTAGTATCCATGGTATGTGTATATATATATATATACCACATCTTCTTTATCTAATCCTCTATAGCAGGACACTGGTTGTTTCAATGTCTTGGCCACCATGAATAGAGCTGTAATGAACATAGGGGTGCATATATCTTTGTGAATAAATGTGTTCAAGTTTTTTGGGTAGATATCCAGAAGAGGGATTGTGGGTAATATGGGAGCTCTATTTTTAATTTTTTGAGGAACTGCCATACTGTTTTCCATAGTGGCTGTACCAGTCTGCATTCCCACCAGCAGTGAATGAGGGTTCCCTTTACTCCACAACCTCTCCAACACTTGTTATTACTTGTCTTGTTGATAATAACCATTCTAATGGGTGTGAGGTAGTTTTGGTATATATACCAGAGAGGAAGGGAGAGAGACAGAGAGAGTGGGAGAGAGAGAGATGAGAATCATTGATCGGCTGCCTCCTGCATGCCCCCTACTAGGGATTGATCGCACAACTGGAACATGTACCCTGACCAGTAATTGAACCGGTAAAGTGACCTCCTGGTTCATGGGTCGACATTCAACCACAGAGTCACACCAGCGGGGCGACATTGGGATTTTAATGGGGGTTGAATAAGATCTGTATATTGGTTTGGGTAGTATGGACATTTTAACTATATTGATTCTTCCAATCCATGAACACAAAATGTCTTTCCATTTCATTGTGTTGTTTTCAATCTTTTTAAATAATGCTTTGTAGTTTCCAGTGTATAGGTTTTTCATGTCCTTTGTTAAGTTAATGCCTAGGTATTTTATTCTTTCTATTGCAATTGTAAAGGAATTTGTTTGTGTTTTCATTTTTTTTTCAAATTTAATTGTCAGTATATAGGAATGCAGTGGATTTTTGTATATTGATTTTATATCCTCAGCTTTCAGCAATTCATCAAAATCGTGGTGTAAGTGTTTTTACCACTTTATGGCTCCAGTAGCTTCTGCTCCAGGAATTTTAAGTATCTTAAATATGCCCATGCATTGTGATGTGCACAAGGAGGGTTTACAGCACTCAAGTTTTCCAAACTTACGTTAATGAAATATTGTGGTTTTTATTCACCACTAATTATTTATATTTAGTATATGAATGCTTTGCTTTTATAGTCATTAAAGTGTAATAAACAGTAGTCAATTATTGTAATAAACAAATACCTTTTCAGATACAATGGTACTAAATGCTAGGTATTCATACATACTGCCATTTTATAATCCATATTGGACCATGCACAATAAAGTTATGAAATTATATTTAAAATTTTATTTTTAAATAAAATTAGTTATCTATTTGTGGGTACCATGTGAAAATGCCTGGCTAGATATTCATAAAATTTGTAGGGTATTATTTAGAAAGGTCTGATTTGAAACTTAGGTAATGTGGCAGGCCATAAAAATCACTTTAGTAATATGCATTGATAGAAAACAGTAAAACACTGATTTCAGATAGGTTCCCCCAAATGTCAAATCATAAGGGTAGGTGCTCTGCAAAGCATGTGTGATTTGTTATCAAACTCCTTTCTCTTAGGCAGCTCTTTTGTGGATTCTCTGGGCAGAAGCACAGTGTGAACCTGTTTTTTGTTTGTTTGTTTGTTTTTATGAATGGTGGTTACTGAGTCTTTCAAACAACCCAGAATAACCAACATGAGATGTGGGTTCTCTCTCAATTTCTCCACCATCCGTAAGTCATAACATCTGTGGTTCTTCTGTCTGGGTCACATGGCCCTTCTTCTGCACATGGGAAGGAATGTAGTCTTCTGTGGGAAAAGGAGACTCAGAAATAGAAGCTATTCAAGAAAAATGTGCTGAGTAAACCAGAAGACTGAGCAGAAAACTTTTTCTGATACGGTGAAGGATAGTAACTTGGTAAGAATTGTGCCAGCAGTTAAACAGTTGTTCCCAAGGCTGGGAAAATACAGACATTCTATGTAGGAGGGAATGGGTGTTTCAGATTTATTAACATGGATTTAAGGGTTTAGGGTTATTTGTGTTTGTGGTAAAGAGCTCAGACAGAAAGTCTTTGTTTACAGCCTCAAGATTTAGTAAGTCAATTGGTTTCCTGTGTTCCATCTCATCCACAGATGATATCTTTTTAAATAGAATACTAGATTGCATGCATGAATTAAGCAAATGTGGAGTAGGAAAATTACTTCATTGAAATAGAGTTTAGGATGTCCTTAATTCATAGAAACATTAGAAAATTATCAGAGTCCTCACCAACCAAGGAGAGAAATGTTTAAGGCAAGATTTCATGCTATGCAAACCTCTGTGGTTAGAATGAATATTTTGTACTTATGGCAAGTCCATTTTAAGAATACCTCCCAAATCAGTTCTGTATTGAGTGATAGAAAAAAAAAAGATTGTACAAACCAAATAAATAGCTAATATTACAAAGACATCCTCATGTATAGTAAAAATTTAGAAATAAAGAGCAGTTCTGCAATTGACTTGGCTCTAGATAAAATACAAAATAAGGAAGAATGGGAGGCCTCTTTTTAGAAAGGTAGGGAGGGTGGCTACAATTTGGGAGATAAGACAATTTCCTAAGCAAAGATTTCAAGAGAATACACGAGAGGAAGTTGCAACAATAGAAGAAGTGATTTAAGCATTTCACAAGAATTTCAGAAGAACCAGGGTCAAAATGCAGTCACAATCTGCCAGCTTTCAGCAGGAGGTAGGAGGATGGCAGATGAAAAAGTGGTGGATAGAGAGATAGGTTCAAGTCCAAGGACATCCACTGACTCAGCAAACCTTCCTTTTGGCTTGAGGAAGAGCTCCAGATGGGGGCCCTAAAGGGGGTGCATATTTGGGAAAATGTTTTAGATTTCTGGTGCCTAGAGCTGGAGTTTTGATGTAACTCAAGTCTGAGAGAATTCAGATAGAAAACAAAAGGCAGTAATGACCAGTCTACCTCTTATTTTAATGCCGCTTTGAAAATAAAATCTTATATTTGTTAGTATTTTAAACTTATCAAAACCTTTCATGGTTACTACATCCTGGATTTCTGTGTGTCCGTGATACACTCAAACAAGTTGTGAATGTGACAGAAAGTGAGACGAGAGAAACAGAATGAATATTCCGAGGCTGCGGTGAAGTGGACGTCAAGGCGGGATGCAGCTTTCCCACGGAGCATGCGCATTCAGGGGCTGAGCCTGGTGGGCAGGGTCAAAACAGAAGTTGAACCTAAGGCAACTCTTTCTGGAGAATAGTGACTATTTGCCTATTCACAGACTTTTTGCTGACAAACATAACATTATCTCTTTAATCCTAGAATGAGGTTGACTTAACTAAAGGTGGGAGGTAGTAAGAAACTTGCCATACAGCCAGTATTGGTAAAGCTAGAATTCATGTTTAGGTCTGTCTGATCCCAAATCCGTGTTTTCCAACTATGTACCCTACCCACAGTGAAGTGTCATCATTTTTAAAGTGGTATGCATTATCAAATGTTTACTTCACACCAATCACGTGTAAGACAAAAAAATATTTTTAATGTAGCTACCCTTTTATATTACTTATTTCACTGCCTCCTTCTGCAGAAGTTATGGCATTAAGTAGAAATCCTAGCTCACTATACTTTGCTATCTTGAATCTGTTCTGCAGTTCTATTAGCATATAAGTGTAGATACAGTTCCATAAAGTTTGAAGGGGGTGAGCAGTATTGGGAAAAATCCAGCTGCTGGTAATCTATCTACCTCCACTGACTGGCTTAGAAACTTATTTGCTCATGTCTTGTAGGAAATGACTAAATACTTTCTTTCTGCTAATTCCTGGGTATAATATTAAATTGGAAAAATTCTATAATAGAGCAATCTTTGAAAAATCAGAAACATTGTGACTATTTTATTCATATATATATTTTATTTATTTCAGAGAGGAAGGGAGAGGGAGAGAGAATCATTGATTGGCTGCCTTCTGCACTGGGGATGGAGCCCACAACTCGGGCATATGCCCTGACTGGGAATCAAACTGGGACTTCCTGGTTCATAGGTCAATGATCAATCACTGAGCCACACTGGCCTGGCAACATTGACTGTTTTAAAATCAAAGACTAAAACCTGCAGAGGCTGTGATGGACTCAATCATTGGATGTGACTCAGCCACACACGTTTCTGGCTGGGACACACTTTTAGCATTTTGTATGGAGACTGCTTTTTATTCTCTCAACTTTGATCACTTTGGTGTCAGGATCCAAATGATTTAAATCCAGTCGTCATCTCTCAGCCTTTTCATATGATTAGTCAGTTTTTCAAGTCCATTAGGTAAATGGCATAAAGTTTTGGTTTTAGGCAATTACACATTTTACTCAAAAGACCATGGGGATTAATGGGAGAGGGAAAATTTGCATTACATTCTTTTACCCTTTCTGATGAATTTTTTATCGGTACTTAAAAACCTTTTTGATACAGCATTAGAAATTAAGACAAAGAGGGGAGAGGCCTTCTGGTAATCTTTATACTCTCCTGAAATCTGCATAACCAGTGGGAGGGTAACGAGAGAAAGAGGTTTGCCCTCTCACCTTCCTCTTCCTTTATCCACCCCTCCCACCCAACTGTGTTGCCTTTTGCTGTGTAGAGCCCCACCTTTTGGCTTGGCCACCAGAACTGCATTTCTGTTGAATAAATGTCCCACACTCCAGAACTTGATCTTTTCCCTTTGCTCTGCCAATACTTAACTGTCCTGTTTTCTCAAGAACTAGTTAAGTGACTAATCTGTTAAACTATTCAATCTGTGAAACTAATTGTGTGGATCTATTAATGAGTGATAGGGGTTAGCAAAACCCATGGACACAGACAATAGTGCGGTATGCCAAGGGTGGGGTGGGGAGATGGGTGTGAGATAGAGGAGGTCAAAGAGGGGAAAAAAGCGGACATCTGTAATACTTTCAACAATAAAGATAAAATAAAAATTAGATCCTCCTTTCATATACAACTGGTGGTCGACACATAAATTAATGACTCTCCAGCTAGAAGCAACTAGAAGTTTTTGCTTAGTGTGTTTTCCTGGAACCATTTCAATCACAAATTCCTTATGCAAATTATTCTGCCTAAATATACATTAGAGAAACCATTCATAGACCACACACAAAAAAATAATAAAAAAAACAGTGAAATTATGAATAGTGTTAGAAGATAAAGAACACAAAAGAGCTGATTAACCCCAAATCCAGTTAGCACATGCAAGTGCCCTCTGACCCCAGACACCTAGAGTAAAGCAGAAGCTCATAGCTTCCTCAGGCTTTGGGAGTGTAATCAGATGACCTAACTTTCAGGGTAATTTATCCATTTGCTCATTCTTTTATTTCTTCATCATTCACATTTCCTGTGCAACATGTGATTAAATACATTAATAGCTCTGTCATTTTTACAGTTGGAAAAGAGGAGTCAATTTGCAACAGAGAAAAGCAAAACTAGGGATATGAAGTAAAGACATTCTAAGATGCTTTTTCCATGCAGGTGCAAATAATCTTTTATATTTATTTCCCTAAAATTGACACAGAAGAGAAGAAACAATATTTTTAATGTATTTTTATAAATATGCACCATTTAATTACCAGCTAAATGACAGTCTTATTCCATGAAGAGTTATTACGGGTTTTAGGGTAATGACAATAATCAGTATTAATATTTATTGAGTGATTGAGTGATTATTACCTGTCGAGTACTATGCTGTGTTTTTGGACTACATTTCACTAAGGATGTGGGAGAATTCATCTCTCTAAGAATGTATCATCAGAGTACTGTGTTTAAAAGTTATTTAAATTATAATTTTTAACTTTTTATAATGTCCAACTATTTTTTTTATTTAACTGTATTTTTTGAACTGAAAAATGTTTTCATGTTTCAAAAGTCCCTCCTATAGAGTCTATATTTTTACCTTATATTTTTGTCATTCATTCATTCATTCACAATGAGAACTATATTTGGTTCTAGGTATTGAAATACAGCAGTGTGCTGGAAAGCAAGATCTCTGCCTAGAGAAGATAGATAAAGAACAAATAACTAAAGAAGATAATTTCAGAGTTCTATGGAGAAACTCTTAATAAGACAGAGACTATGATTAAGGGTAGAAAGAGCTACTTTCCCTTAGGAAACCAGAGACAGGCTTTCTTTCTTTTTTTTAAAAAAATATATTTTATTGATTTTTTTACAGAGAGGAAGGGAGAGGGATAGAGAGTTAGAAACATTGATCAGCTGCCTCCTGCACACCTCCTACTGGGGATGTGCCCACAACCAAGGTACATGCCCTTGACCGGAATCAAACCTGGGACCTTTCAGTCTGCAGGCTGATGCTCTATCCACTGAGCCAAACTGGTTAGGGCCAGAGACAGGCTTTCTGAGGTGGCCTTTGGACTGAGACTTAAGTACAGATTAAAAGGAGTCAGATGTCTAAGCAGAGCATGCCCTGTACCATTCAGAAGTAAGTTGGTGCCAGAATGATCCGTTATACCCAAACTCCTTCTCGTGCATTTCCTACAAACTAGAACATCCCCTTACATAACTGCAATATCCTGTAATCATCAAAATTAGGAACGTAATATGGCTTTCTTATGATACTCTAATTCTCAGACTCCATTCCCTGTATGTGACTGATTACTGCCGCTTAACCCAAGCAGATAATCCTCTCAACCCAACACTCTGCTCCAGACACCCCCTCACTCCCCATGTGGATGCCCTTCTCACCTGCTTGGATTCCATTATTCTGTAATTGGTTACCTGTGTGTGTGGACACCAACTCAGATTTTAAGACTCCAGACCAACCCAGTGCTGCAGAGTCTCTCTGCTTCCCTCGACTATGGACACCATTTCCAACTTGCCCAGGCTCCAACACTGTGCCAATTAGTTCAACCTCCAAGTTGTGTAGACACTCTCCTCACCTGACACTCCATACTGGGCTGACCCCTTCTTGGAATTCTTCTGACTCAGTTCAGGGTTCATGACCCTATTTGGCTGTCATGCCCCATGAGTTCACACTGCACAGGCTCCAACACATTTGCACAAGTGCTCCTCCCCCCACTGAGGCTCCAGCATCCCATTGTGCATACCTGTCGTGTGACTGTCCTCTTCACTGTCTTGGGCTTCTGCACCCTGTGCTGGGCCATCGTGGCTGCCCCCTTCCACGGAACACCTGACTGCCTTGTTCAGCATCACTTAAGGTTCAGATAGAGCTCAGGAAGGAAAGAGAAGGAGAGGGAAGGGAAGAGGGCGAGGAAGAGAGAAAGAGAACATTCTGAATATCTTCTGAAGTTGGGTAATATCACACAGAGAAAGACAATTGAAAATCACATCTTACAATAATCAAATTAAATTCATGATACTTCAAGGCTAACCTAAAATGAAACTTATGAAATTAAAGAGTACCATCACTTAACTGAGAAAAACCTCTAAAATTAAAATTAAAATTAAAAAAGCATACTTAATGTGTTCAAATAAGCCTTAAAGAGATTTTGTATAGTTTTAAAAATACAATTTACAAAATTTTTCAAAAGAGTGACTATTAAGCATTGGAAATATTTATTTGCAAGTAATGTGTTATGATTTTAAGAAAAAGTAGAAACACTTTCAGAAGGCTTGCATTTTTTTTCCAAAGGAAATCTTAGAGGAAAATAAATATCAGTCTGATATAAAAACTAAGTAGTTTGGGTAACTGTTATGGCAAAAACACCAACACCTATTACTTTTATTACCAATAAAGTGAAATTTTATTTTTCTCCTTCATCATTGTAAACACCACTGTTTGCTGTATGCTTTGTGAAGAAAAAAAAGTGTCATTTCCCAATGTCCTAATGGTTCCAGGCACCAGTATACGGAGATATATTTAAGACAAGAATCTCTTTCTGTATTCCAGAGTTTTGTCTCACTCAACGAAATAATTAAGATTTGGGAAATGACTAAAGTGTGAAAGTGAAGAAAAGAGAAAAAAAATACCACAATGTGGAAGTTATTTATAAGTTGGCATAGAAAAGTGTTATACTAATTGTTATTACTTGGAAAATTCTTGCTTAATAGTTAAACTCATATTCTTCAGGTCTGTCAGTCTCAGGAATTACAAAATAAAACAAAAACGTAGTATACAAAGAGTGTTACTGCAACTTCAAAAGATTCTGATTTCAGATCTGCATAAGCTATATGAAGTAGAAAACTTAAGTAATCTAAATAATTTAACTTTAGAACATGTCTACCTCAGCTCTTTGGTATTTATTTAGACTACATTCAGGCTCTGGATAATTAGCTTACCCACCTTTTTCATTTTACCTGCATTAAGAGTAACTTCGTTTCTACAGTTTTATAGGCCTTCAGGGGCCTTTGAAATATGCAGATGCCTCAGGTCTCATGGGCAAAATGCTCAATGCCATAAAGCAGGCCACTCTTGCCTCTAGATGCTTGTAAGATTATATTCTCAGCAAACTAGCATAATACCCTGAAGATGTTAGCTGAGAGATGGGATGTTTTAATATAGTGTCAGTGAGAGGGACAATAATTTAGGTTGGTTGTTAGGATAACCTAGAGCCAAAGATGAAGATCCTTGTGCAGGAGAAAACTATAGAAGACCCAGACCCTCTTTCCTGAGGATTCTGAGCTTCTGAGTACCATGTCCTTATTAGGTCATGGTCATGGTGACTGGCCACAGTAAAACTGAGCCTGAGAATACCAGGAGATGGCCCAGTGTCTCCCCTATGTGCTATAGATATTTCTCCTTTTACCCACATCATGGCTGTGCTACCTCCTTGCAATGATCAGGGTTAATTTTGCTCACCAGTGTGGGAGCTCCTGTGTGACAAGGTGGAAGCCAGCGATTTCTGTTTAGAATGACTCTTACTGTGTCCTCCTGGTGGAAAAATTTCCCCTTCAGAAACAAGAGACTAAAATTGCTCAACTTGAACTCAGAGTGATGGTGAATGAGGTCATTCCTACTTCCACGCTTTGGGTCCTGGGCCCATATTTTCTAGTTCTTGGGAATACAGGACCAATACAATGGCCATTGGTTAAAATTCTATGCTTTATCTTAAAGGATAGTGCCCCAGTCTCATGAAAAGTCATCTTCAAGCTGATGCCTCAGCTATGTCTTTAAGAGGTCATTCTGTTTGATCATACCAGTAACTTCTGGATGATGGGATGACATGGTATGTGGCATGACCTGTAGATCCCACAGTCATCTGCTCTCCATTGCACTCCTTTGACCATAAAGTGTGCCCCTTGATCCAAAGTGATGCTATGCAGGATACTAAGTCAATGAACCTGGCAGTGGGGCTGGCCGAGGCACTGTGGAAGTAAAGGCAAGCCCACGTCTAGAAGATATATCAAGCCTGGTCAGGATAAATGATTGTTTCTTCTAGGATGGAGGTGTCCATCTTAGAATGCATTGTTAATCTAGGAGGAAAATTCCTAGGCACTAAGAAGCTAAGTGGCTTTGATCACCCAAGCATAGGTGATCAAAAGGTTGCAATTGTGAGCTGTTACTAGTAGCACCTACAGCAGCCAGTCAAAGAAATTTCCAAGCATATGAGCTTTTAGCCCTTCATATTATCTCCTGAAGAATGGAGATAGTACTCTCAGATGGCCACAGAGGCCAGCCTGGTAAGGTAATTGAGTGAGGCATGCCAAGTGGGAGCTATGGCCAACTTGAGAGCTAATGCCTAGTCTAAAAAGGAAGTGCCAGTTTATTATTGCCAGCATTGTTGCCAGATTTTCTAATTTCTCATGAGTATATGACAATCCAGATTTATTTTCATGCAAAATATCTCCATTTTTAAAATTTTGACAATCATATTATTAGTTTTTCTAATAGAAAACAGATACTCAAATTAGGATAAGTGGAGGAGGGAGAATGGTGGAGAGTAGACCTGCAATTGGTCATTGCACCTGGAAACTACCCAGTACAATGACCAATTCAAATTTTTATAAAACACTCTGGGTCAATAGCAGGTAAGTATGGTATTAGTCTGCTTGAGCTGCCCAAACAAAATACCTGTACCATATACTGAGTAGCTTAAACAACAGAAACTTTTCTCTATGGTTCTGGAGGCTGAGAGTCTGAGATCAGGGTGCCAACATGTTTGGTTTCTGGTGAGGGCTCTCTTTCTGGTTTGTAGTCAGCCACCTTCTCATTGTGTCTTACAGGTCCTTTCCTTGGTAGATGCAAGTGGAGAAGAGAGAGAGAAAGAGAGAGAGAGAGAGAGAATAGATAGTTTTTTCTCTCTTTTTATAAGAATATTAATCCTATAGGATTTAGGGCCTCACCCTTATGACCTCATTTTACCTTAATTATTTCCTTAGGGCCCTCATCTCCACACTGAGATGTTGGGATTTCAACATACGAATTGGGGGCTGTAGGGGTGGTAATCATTCAGTCCATAATAGACATCACATAAAATACACAGAGAAAACAGAATAAAACATGTCTTCCAGCTAGCACGGAAACTCCAGTGTTTGACCTCTGATACAAATAGCAACTAACTGACATAAAAGGCTGGCCCTAAGTCTGATGCTTTTGTGTGTCCCAAGCTGTGAGTCAGACAGTATTTGGATCACAATATTTGATTTACTGTTTAATTGATTACCCCAAGTTTTCACCTGTAAAAAGAAATAATGAGAAATCTTGGAAAATTACAGAACTGGAAAATATGTTGCTGTGCTTTTCACTTGAGATGAATTATCTGGTTCAACAAGTATTGATTGAGTAATTTTCTTATTCTTTTTTACTTCAAACTGAGCTTTGCATTCAAAGGCAGTATGCAGAAGAACAGAAAACTAAAAACAATGTAGAATTGAAGAGGAATCCAGTGCAGCCAGCCAGTCACACAGCAGCTCAGCCTTTGGTCCCTCCAGGATTGCCCAGTTTGAAGTTCAATCTTCTCTAGGAGCTCAGTCTGTTAAAGCATCCACCACCATCAACACAGGAGTTCAAGTACTGAATCCTGGAAGTTGAGTCTCTGAGAAATATTGCTAAGAATGGATTTAAATCTTAGAACCTCATTTCTATCTGAACCGTGCAGGGATGACTGTGGATCAGAAAATATGGACTTTAAACCTAGCCAAAAACCTGCTCTTTGAAAGGTGTGTGTGTGTGTAAGTTGTGTGCAAGGCAGGAACTGCAAGACTCTATAAGTAATTTCAGTAATGACTAAAGCCAGAAAAACACAGCAAGGATGAAATTATTTTTCAAGTGGTCCTGGCACAGTTTATGTTCAATAGGCACTGCAGCGACAGGTCCACATTGAAAGGAAAATGGGAATCAAGTGGCAGAAACCTGGAGACATTCATGGCAGACCTGAGTGATGATTACATGGAGCGCCCTGCCTTGGTCCACATCCACATGCAGGGACAGGAAGCCCTCTTTTCTAAGAATATGCCCTAAAATAAGTCATTGTTCATCTAACAAAACAGTTGTCAATAGGAACCCTAACAGAGGCAAATGTGGAGACGCCTTCCTGGACTCCCCAAGATACTTCTCTGCAAACAGGACAAGGAGATGAAAGTAAAGAAAATGGTGGCAACATTTCTTTGAAAACTACTGAAGCATTACTAATCAAGGCAATCAAACACGTTCCCTACTCATTATCCAGGAAGAGTACTGTCCCAGGCCTGAGGAGAGAAGTGTTTCTTTGGCGAATCCACTCAGCTCCAAAAGAGCAAGTCTAGGCACCTCCAGGTCTCAGAAAGGAGCCTCTTACCAAGATGTCCTCATGGAGGTGGGACCGGCATTTTTCTGCTGGCTGGACCAGGTCTCCCCTGAGCTTGTTCTTACCCACCAGAGCAATGAAGGAAACTCCACATGTAGGGGGAACCAAGAAAGATTCCACGAAGCCCAAAAGTCATACCAATGTGAAAAGTGTCCCAAGATCTTTAGGTATTTCTCTTGGGTAAACGTCCATGCGAGAAGACACAATGAGAGGACATTTATTTGTGCTGCATGCAACGAAGGCTTCTTCCAGGCCTCAGACCTACACCTGCACCAGAAGATTCATGCAGGAGAGAAACCTTTCAGATGCAGCATGTGTACCAAGTCCTTCAGCCACAGAACCAACCTTCTGGCTCATGAGAGCATCCACATGGGAGAGAAGCCCTATGTGTGTTCAGTCTGCCCAAGATGCTACCACTAGTCATCCACCTACCAATGCCCCTCCCCCACCCCAGGACACACCAGAGGAGTGCCTTCAGACATGTTTCCTCCACACCAGAAGCTTCCTTGATGGAATGCAAATTAATGTCATGTTATATATATTGCCATAGTACCACTCTATTTAGAACATACTTTATAACCTTGCAATTATATTTTCCATTCATTGTTTTCTCCACTAAAATATATGTTTAAGGAGGGAGGGGAATTTCTGTTTTGTTCATCAACACTACTTAGATGCCTAGAGTGTGGTTGACACATTTCAAATGACTAATAAATACTTGTTAAATAAAAATAAATAAATAAGCCCAGCTGGCGTGGCTCAGTGGTTGAGAGTCAATGTATGAACCAGGAGATTAAGGTTTGATTCCCAGTCAGGGCACATGCCCAGGTTACGGACTCGATCCTCAGGTGGGGGTGTGCAGGAGGCAGCCAATCAATTATTTTCTCTCATCATTGATGTCTCTATCTTTCTCTTCCTCTCCCTGCCTCTCTGAAATAAAATAAAAATAAAAACAATGTAGAATTGAGAATAGTAATCAGGTATGTTGTGATTATCAGTATCAGAATAACTTAAGATGTCTCAGCTGATGTATTTTAATATTGCTTTCAATCAGAAGCCAAAAGCTGAGATTGTCCTCCAGCACCCAAGAGTAACAGCTCTGCATCTATATCAAGGTCAAAGTGTAGTCCACAAACAATTTCAGCACCATCTAGG
The DNA here is from genome assembly GCF_000412655.1 of Myotis brandtii. Taxonomy (NCBI): domain Eukaryota; kingdom Metazoa; phylum Chordata; class Mammalia; order Chiroptera; family Vespertilionidae; genus Myotis; species Myotis brandtii. The sequence continues at coordinate 3,304,744 of NW_005370755.1, forward strand.
AATGTGTTAGAAACAAAAAATTTGGCCCTACTGCAGACTCACTAAATCAAAAACTCTGGGGATGGGGCTCCAGTATCTGTTTTACCAAGTTTCTCAGTGAATCTGGCACAGTTTGAAAGTCATTGCTCTATATTAATGAGTTGATGTGAAGAGGTAGATCCCAGGAGGAAGAAACTGAGATTTCACTGAGCTTCTGCAATGTCTCCTGCACCTTATTAGGAGATTCAGTGGTGGCATCAGGACATGAGCTCAAGCCTATCCCACTCCAAAGACCATGTGCTCATTCCATTTAATCAAATTTCCTCCTTAAAATATATGTTGAATATTTCTATTGGGCTAAGTACTTCACATATGTTATCTTATTTAATCTTTACAGGTGCTCCTGAGAGGTAGGCTATATTATTTCCATTTATAGATCAAGAAATAAAGCTTATAGAAATTAAGTCACAGCCTGTAAGTGGCATAGATGAGATTTGCATTCAATTCAGATGGTCACAAAGCCCATGTTCTCACCTTACCTCCTTAAACCAAACTGTTTTCCTTCGTTTGTTAAATCTTCTACCTCTGGTTGCCATTGACTGCCTAGTGCTCATCCATTCTGTATTAAAGAATCCAATCTTTCTCAGTTGGTGTACCTCATGTGAACTACAGAACACAGAAAAATGATTTGAGTGATTATTCTCTCTCTCCTCCCAAGGATGGTCCTTCACTTGTGCCAGGCTAGATGCATGGGTGAGAGTGGGGGGGGCGGGCAATTCATTACACATGATGGAAGCCTTGGGCATTAGGGCTCAATTCTTTCACAGAAATCCCCTGGAGAAAACCTTGAAAACATATGAAAAACCATTCTTATTAACCCATCTGGCAATTTACTTTACTCTCCTCTTTCCAAGTTCCTCTTTGAATATTCCTTCAGTCAGAAAATTTGCCAAAAGGAAGCATGGTATGATTGAGAAAACACTGAGCTGGGTGGGGGTCAGGAGTTTTAAGCCCAACACCTCTGCTAGGTAGATGTGCCTCACTTGATTATTCACTTCCGTTCCCTGGCCTCTGTCTCTTCACAGGAAATGTCTGGATTAATGAATATTGAGAATCCTGTCTAGCTCTAGCACTCTGTTAATGAGGAGAGCACTACTGTCAAATCATCCTTCTTCATTCCAGTGAGGAAAAAAGGAGGAAAAATACATACCTCATTATAGTTGTGTGTGTGTGTGTGTGTGTGTGTGTGTGTGTGTGTGTGTGTGTATCTTTATATTTAATCACTGGAGACCCTTTAAATATTACTGCATATGGTTTTCTCCTTGATAGTAATGGGGTTAAAAAATGCTAACCCCAAAATATGGCACCCTGGCATATTGAATATTTTAAGCTGAAGAAGTTTAAGAAAAAGACAGAAGCGAGAGGTCACTCTGACCTCCTTCCCTCTTCACCCTTCTTCCCTGAAACAAGTTATAAAACCCTCATGTGAAAGGTGACCTCCCTGTCCTCAGAGGAAAGGAGCATCCTCATTTCTGAAGACAAAGGGAAGCCAAGAAGAATTCTAACAAATAGGCCTAAGTTTCCCCCAGTTTACTACACTGACCTCATACTCCTTAACCGATCATATTCTACTGCAACTGTCCACTCTTCATCAAACTTAGCATAAAAATACACTAGTTTAACTGAGTCTTTAGGTCGCCATTTCTTTAGGAAGGCTCTCGTGTCATATAAAACTTATATTCAACAAATTGTGTGCTTTTCTCTGTTAATCTGTCTTTGTTAGTTTAATTTTCAAACCTGGCCAGCAACCCTAAGAAGGCTATTCCCCTTCTGCAATAGTCATAATTATTTCCTTGGAAATGTTTTTGTGAACATCTTTCTCTGTTCATGAAATATCCTCATTTAGAATTCAAGTTAAGATTAAAAGTGAGCATTATGGTTACCCTAATGGTTCTGAAGAAGTCTTTATGATGTCCTGAATCTAACCTATTTATGGCACTTCATTTGATTAATTTCAATTCAATTTCACCAATTGTATTCTGCAATATTTTGCTATGTGCATCTCCTGTAAACATATTAACTAATGGATAGCTGGGTAGAAAGTCCCTTCCAGGGGAGAAGTTAGTACCACAATGACTATGCCTGCAAATTAATAATGTCAGAGGTTATGGCTAAATGTCCCTTAGTAGGAAATCCCATTTTGGAAGTCCATTTTTATTTTTGTCTTGAACATAAAGCATTTCATATCTCTAAAGCACTAAATTAGCTATTTTCAGTTGACTTTTAAAAAGTAGTTCTTCCCGAAAGAGAACAATAAAAACTATTGCCTTTTATAATCATCCACCTCTCTCGGTCCTCATATCCACCAAATAAAAATAAATTTTTATAAAGAAAATAAAAATATACTAATTAAGCAAACCTAGGGGAATGCTGCACACTTTTTTTTTACAGAAAATTAGATTAGTCAAAATAAGACTTAGAGGATGTTCCAAATCTCTATCAACTGGGTGGTTGGTACATTCATCCAGAGGGGATTTAAATGACCAAAGGGAGGGGCACAGAAGAATCTCCTAATGCTTAACTGCTTGCAGCTGCTATCTTAGCATCCAGCCTATAAAGATTTACAAACAGTACATTCTTTGTTTCATGCTGAGGTCCTGCAGTATGCAAAACCGAGGATGAAACTCTGCATGGTTACTTTCAGCCTAGGACAACTGGGATCAAGCTAATAATTTAAAGAAATAATTTAAAGAAAACAAAGTAGCACTCCAAGAAATAATTGGTATTAAGAATTAGATGGAGCCCAGCTGGCATGGCTCAGTGGTTGAGCATCAATGTATGACCCAGGAGATCATGGTTCGATTCCTGGCCAGGGTATATGCCCGGGTTGTGGGCTCGATCCCCATTGTGGGGCATGCAGGAGGCAGCTAATCAATGATTCTCTCTCATCATTGATGTTTCTATCTTTTTCTCTCTCTCCTTTTCCCTCTAAGTTAAATTTAAAAAAGAAGAATTAAATGGAGTGATCTCTTCTAACCATCCCCAAGTTAATCAACTCTAATATTTACATGCTAATAAATACTTTTACTAAAGCATTTCTTCCATAAACATGTCAGGTCTATACTCCCTTTGCCAAAGTTGCAAATATACAAATTTGCCAAAATTGTCTAAAGCTCTCACAAATAAAATCATCAGTGTTCCTTCTCTTTTTAAGAATTGGGAGCCAACAACTTTCAGACATGATTAACTAACTGTGAGAGTTAGACTATACAAACATGCATACTAAGCATATGTATGTCATAGGTATACAGAGTTTTCTATTGTGGTTAAATAAAATTAACAACAATGTTTATCTAGCATGTTGAAAATTAGGCTTAATCATACTTGGGCTAAATGATAGACATAAATAATTACATTTTAACTTTAATTGCCATTTTTAGATTTTAATATTCTATATATAATCTATTGTATAATTTTGTCAACCACTCATTCATTCATTCATTCATTCAATATTTATTGAACACTTACCATGTGCCATGCACCATGCTAGGCATCGAGAATACAAGAATTAAGAGAGAGAAAATCCCTGAACATTGCATTTTAAGGTGGAGACAAACAGTAAACAAACAAATAAGTAAAAGTAGTGACTTTTAAACAGGAACTCAAAGGAAAAAGAGAGTCATCCATGTGATGAATTCAGGAAAGGACCTTCCAGATAACCAGAGGTGACAGAGGCTGGTGTGACTGGAGTTAGGATAAGGCACAGAGGTGCTGTAAAGGAGGTAGTAGGGGCAGGGCCTTGGGGAATTTTGTAAGATATGGGGAAAAGTTTGGATTTTACTGTAATACAATAGGAAGCCATTGAAAGGTTTTTAATCAAGAAAGTAGCATGAGATCAACTCTCATTAACAGTGATGGTCTGGCAGGTATGTGGAGAATGGATTTGAGGGGTACTTCAGTTGAAGAAGTAAAGATACAGAGTAGATGAATATTTCAGTAATCTGGGTTGGAGATGTTGAATAAAAATATACTTCATAGGTAGGACAATCTATATTTGTTCAGGATGGCCCCCAGACTTCTGACTTTAGTAATTGGATAGAAAATGACCATACCATCTCATAAGGCAGGAACTACTAGGTGAAGGTATGTAGGAAAGAGATATGCAGGTATTTCCCAAAATTAGGAAAATACCTGCATATCTCTTTGGAACTAGAACAAGGAGGATGCACAAGCATGTAAGTCCAATTCTTTCCTTCCACCTTCATATACTTCACCCCTTAAATCTTCCAAGGTCAAGGATATCTAGAGAAATGATGTGATTGAATATTTGACTCAGAAAAAAATATAATTTAACTCTACAGTTGAAAGTTTGGAATTTAGGCAGCCATGCTAATTATGTAGCTTGTTGATACTGATGATCTGGCTGGAGCCTCTTCTCTCAAAGTACCTGTGACCACCGTTAAGGCAAGCAGTGGATGGGGAACCCGTGCCCCAGCTGGGTAGGGTGTCCTGCTTGAGGGTTTTATGATTGGGCTTTGGCTCCAGCTCATCCACGGATAAGATCTTGGAGTTATCTTTCTCAAGAGGATTCTTTCTCAATGTTGTTCCCAGAAACAGGAATCAAAAACCCACATGCATAGCCCGTGGACACAGAGGGAGAGGGGCTGGGTGGAGGTGGGTAAAGGGGAGGGAAAAGAGGGACATTTGTAATAGTGTCAACAATAAATTAAAAAATGAAACACAAGTATCTGCAAGAGAATGAGGAGAACTTGGAATCCAGGGGTAAAATGTGATAACCTGAGTGAATGACCTAAAGTACTAATCCTCTCATTATGTCCCTAGCTCCATACAGAGCAATTGGCTATAATGTCTATGTTGGAAACTAGACAAGTGTAGGACTGAAAACAATGGGTTGTTGGCATAAGATTGTGTACTTGACAAGAGAAAGCTTTTCTTGAATAAAAAGTGGAGAATGACATCAACTGTTTGGATTATCTAACTACATTGCATCAAGTTGAGCTTTTTTACCCCCGAAATCTTTTCCAATTTTTAAAATTAATTTGTATTATATTAACAAACATTCTAACAATAAGCCAGTTTAGTAAAAACAATTAAATTGGGCCATTAGGACACAGAAACAAAAAATACGCTAACCTTTTCATTAGCTACATAATTTTGTTGACATCCCTCTTGGTTTTGGAAGACTGTTAGTAATTGTTTTTTTAAATGAAGTCCACACTGAACAAAGGGGGGGGGGAGGGGGAAAAAAGTCCTAAGAAGTAAAGTAGTGTTGATAGTTTAGATTTCAAAGCAGATTTCTTAGTTAATTGTGTGTCTATACTATCTACGCATTAATCATTGACTAGCTGTGTAACTAGTGATATGTATGTGTTTGTATATGTGTATGTATTTATCTTTGCCCCTCCTCTCTTTCTCTCTCACCCATCTCCTGAGTTGAATTCCTGTGTTCTTTTTATATTTGCCAAAAGTATAAAAAGGGATGTGTTCTAAAAGTATAAAATACACACACACACACACACACACACACACACACACACACACACTAATGGCTAAAAATGTATGTAGGTGGAGGATTTGTCTTTATATTGAATGAATCATATCTTTAGAATCAATTGGTTCAAGGTGAAAATGATTCTCATTTTTATATGTTGAACTACTATTTATGCCAGAAGCTCTGGGCTGATTCCAACCAAGTCGCTGACTCATTCAGCCCATTTCCCCCACAGGATGTGAGGAGGTGGTATGTCTGGGGCCATAAATATCCCTAAGGCTTTACCCACCTAACGCTAGGGCATAGATTGAGTTTTCTGACACATAGGGAAGAAGTTGACCCTTGTATTTCTGCCATTCCCTCTAGAAGCCGAAATAATAAATCACTGTAAGGATCTGTGTAATCTCTTCCTTTTCTACATAGTCGTATAGTTTGCTGCTAAATAGTCTACCCTCTTTTTACTCTTCTCATAAGGAGTGTATTTCTAAACTTGGTATAGTGTGAAGCATGTTGGAATAGGTACACATATAGATTGAGAAGCTGACAGTCCATGGAACAGGTGAAAACCTAAACTGAAGACAGTCTGTAAGATATCTGTATTATGACCTTGTGGGGTGATTGTTATGGGCTAAATTGTGTCTGTCCTTCATGTCCCCCCCCCCCACATTCATAGTTTAAGTCCTACCCCCAAGTACCTCAGAATATGACTGTACTTGGAAATAGAGCCTTTTAAAGTAGTGATTAAGGTCATATGGGTGGGCACTTATCTAATCTGACTGGTGTCTTTCTGAGAAGAGGAAATTTGAACACCTGGAGCAATACCAGAGATATGCTCATGAAGACACATCGAGATGACAGCCATTCATAAGATAGGGAGGCCTCAGAAGAAGCCAAACCTGCCAACACCTTGATCTTGGACTTCTAGCCTCCAGAATGTGAGAAAGTTAATTACTGTTGTTTAAGCCACTCAGATTGTGGGATTTTGTTATGGCAGCTCTAGCAAACTAATACAGTGGTGTAGTAGAAAAATTCAGCTTTGAACTGCTGAAATCTGCGTAGACCTTGCAGCACTAGTATAACCTTAGGGAAATTGTTTAAAGTCTCTGAACACCAGCTTCCTCATTTGTCAATTGAGGATAACAATAACTGCCTATCAAGTTTATCTTGAGGATCAAATAGATGCATGTAAAGTGTTTGACATGAAGTAGGTACTCAAGAATTGTTTTAGGGAGGTTGATACTTCCTGAAGGAAAGGAATGGGATTTTCAGTAAATTAGACTTGGGTTTGAAGCCAAGATCTGCCACTTAGCTAGGCGATCTTAGGCATATTACTTCAAATCTCTAATCCACAGATCCTGCATATAAAACACTTGGAATATATTACAGTACACATGTTAGTTAGTTAGTTAGTTAGTATATATTGTCAATACATGTTAATTCTCCTTAGAGATTCTCTTGGAGATTCCTGCAGTTCCAATTCTTTCTGATGATCAGAGTCATGATGGACAGTGTGTTTGGCTGGGAAAGATGAAAGGTGGGGAGTCTAATTGGAAAGATGAAACTGTGATCACATTATTTATATTTTGGCCCTTTACCCTTACCACATGATGATTAAATGCCTTTCTGATGAAGGAGGAGTCAAGGAGAAAGCTTTACCACCAGGTTGATACAATGCTCATTAATATCTTATCATAAAAGTGGCCATGTGAAATCTTGTTACCAAATTCATAATTTCTACACGGGAAAATTAGTGAAAGTAGGACTGAAATAAGTAAAAACTCTACTTCCATAGGTTACATGTACTCCCCCATAATGAATAAAAATTACCATTGATTTTACCACTGAGAGATAATCATCATTAATTTGGTACAACTTTCCAAATTTATGCCAGTTAATGGTACATGGCATATATGTATGCATTTCTATTTAAAATTATATAAATACTTTTCATGTACAGTATTTGGTAACTATTTTCCCCCACCTATTACTAGGTCATAACCTATTTCCATGTTATTAAATAGTACACTCAACATTTTAAATGACTGAATGGTATTTCATTGTTGAACGTACCCAAATTTTAAAACAAATTTGGGCAATTTAGGTCACATAAACCTTGTTTTTAGAAATCAAGATGTCACTTCCCTGGATGCCCATCTGAGTGAGCACTCAGAGGTGCATAGAGTGAGTTAAGTAGCCTGAATGTGCAAATGTGAGCTAATGGGAGTTGGGGAAGACATATATCTACTACGGTTCTGGGTTCTGGGGGAAAACAAGGAAAGGGAAACATTATGAGAAATTCATTTCACCCTTAAATTTGTTTGGACAAATCATTCTTTCAGGGCCTAATGAAGCATCACTTCCCTACCCAAAGATCTACCATCTTGGACTGTGGTTCAATGAAAATGGAGTTTTAAGAGAATCCTTTTCAGCCTTAGCAATTGGAAAGAGAGAGATGGCATGTATATTTATGATCTGTCATTGTGACTGTATGAAAAATGACTACACTTCTCAATGAGCATTTGTCATTAAAATCACAGCTATCCTTTTACATATAATTTATATTTTTAGATATTGTAATTATCTGTTCATTAGTGATAAGATATCCTTTCCTCTCTCTCTCTTTCTTTCCTCTCTCTCTCTCTCTTTCTCATTTCTTATGTTCATAAAACAAAGTGTCTTTCATGGAATCAAATACCCAGCTAGGAAAATGTGTCATGCTTACCGGTTTAGCTCAGAAACATGTAAAAGGTGAAGTCTGTTTAGCTGCTCAGAACTTTTTCCTTTTCCTCACTCCCAGATTTGTGAGTCACCATTTTGTGTAAAAAGTATTTAGAGTGAGAATTATTCCTTGACAAGTCATGTTGTTAGAAAAACTTCCCTATCACTCAAAAAGATGATCCTTATCTCTTTCTTTGCTGGCAGAATGTCTCATAATGGAATTTAATCTAGTTCAGAATAATTCCTTATGCTTCTCAGGGACTGACTATCCTGCTTTCAAGTGATTGTGTTAATTCCACTATTCATTATAAAGAAAAGAGCTGCTGTTTATTTTCTTGGTTAGTCAAAGTTGGAAAATCCCGTCAGTTTGGTTTTATAAAGGTCCTTACAAACAATTTTATTAAGAGAAATGATTTAATATAATGATTCATGAAGAAAAATGCCTCGGTTAAAATATTTTTTTAAAAAGTGAAGTGATTAGCCCAGCTAGCATGGCTCAGTGGTTGAACGTCAACTATGGACCTATGAACCAGGAGGTCACAGTTTGATTCCTGGTGAGGGCATGTACTCCAGCTGCAGGCTCGATCCCCAGTGTGAGGCATGCAGGAGGCAGCCAATCAATGATTCTCTCTCATCATTGATATTTCTATATCTCCCCCCCCTTCCTCTCTGAAATCAATAAAAATATATTTAAAAAAAATAAAAAGTGAAGTGATTAAATAATATGCCATTTCACTAGGAAGTGTAAGGCAGAGATTATCATAACATCTTTGAATTCACTGAGAACACTACAACCATCAGTCTGGAACTCAATAGATTTCCTGACTATAAGAAAGATTCTTTTAAAAAATATATTTATTATAAATACACCCTGTGCCTATTTACCTTTTCCCTCCCACACTCCCCTACAGTAAGCTATCATGTTTTAACCAATGTCAGCCCTCAAGAGAGGTTTGCATTGACAATCTATCTGACTCCAAGTTAAGAACAGAGATTTTTAGTATCCACTAAACAGAAGTCCCTCTCAGTCTTGCTCTAAGATTTCATGTTTTTATTGTCATCATTAACTAGCATAAAATTGAGGGTATCTTATTCTCATTTTAAGCACCATTTTTATTCCATTTCTCCCCAGTTCTACTTCATGTTGATTATTTCGGTGTTATTTTCCTCTGGCCTGAGTTGCTCAGGTGATGTGTTTCACAGTCACTCTGCATTGGGTAGCATGGCAACAGTGAATCTCTGAAGCAGCAATTTCATCTTCATGATGCTTCCAGATGATAGGCTGATAATAAAAGTATCATAGGTGCCTGCAGCATCTGTTAACAATACATTTCATTGACATGTTTGGGCAAACTAGACCTGGATTCCTGTAATTAGCTCTGGTGACTGGTTGACAAATAGCAAGCAGACAAGGGGGAGTGAATAGTTTTATGTCCACATGCTTTCATGATGAAGTGGCTGAAGGGTGGAGTGTGTATTTTGGTCAAGAGAACGTTTTAATGATATTTTTTTTCCATGTTGATTTAGCTATCACAGAAATCTAAATATATTCAAGTTTGCTGGTATCATTGGCTTTGCAAAGACTGATTTTTTTGTGCAAATCTATAATAATAAAAGCATAATATGCTAATTAGACCAGGGCTAATTAGACCAGTCCTTCCAGGGCTGTGAGGCCAGGGCGTCATCTGGGGTGGCAGCCGGGGCCCCTTGCATGAATTTTGTGCATTGGGACCCTAGTATCTAATAAGTAGTGCACAGGTCTTCATTCAGAGGAATTAAAAAAAGGAAGCTCTATGCCCAAAAGAACCTACTGGGGATGATTCATATGTACTCAATATCAGGAATAAAGGATTCCTTTCTTTTAGCCAGAAAATAATTTTCTTTTTGGGGGGATAATTTTTGTTTGTTTTTTGTTAATCTTCACCCAAGGATATTTTCCCATTGATTTTTAGAGAGAGTGGAAAGGAGGGGGAGAGACACAGAGAGAGAAACATTGATGTGAGAGAGACACATAGATTGGTTGCCTTCCACACTCACCCTGTCCAGGCCTGGGGATGAGCCCTGCAACCAAGGTACATGCCCTTGTCCAGAATCAAACCCAGAACCCTTCAGTCTGCAGGCAGTGCTCTATCCATTGTCCAGGGACATTTTTTTAAGTGTTTAATTTTCCAAACACATTGTAAAAAAAAAAATCCAGGAATAGATTACTGAGATATCACTAATTGTCAGTGTGTTTTCCTAAGTGAAAACAATATGTAGAAATATATGGTGGTGCTTGAGAGTTTAAATACAATTGCTACAGTTCAAAGTGCTTTGATCTGAGGTGCAGCACTCAGAACACCTCTGCCTCTGCATTGAAAACTCGCAAGTGAAGTCCCATAGAACGTCCTTGTGGGAGCTGACCCATACCCCTGGGCCAATGGTCATTTCCTCCAGGTTCACACTGATTTTCAGACAGCAATGAGATGTGCAGATGCCTCCATGTCCCATGGAATATGTGAAAATTCCTCAGGTGTACAGCTAAAGGCAAAATATGCTCATTTTAGATGACACACAGGAAAGCATTGCCAATCCTGATGTCATGTGCTTTTGTTGAGAAGGGAATGGAGACACTAACAGACTGTTTTGTTAAAAATATTAAGATAATAACCAACTTCTGCCTACACCACCAGCATGAACTTGTCCCATTATCTCCATCACTCACTGTTCTTCACCCCTGCAGCCTTTCAGTCTCCAAAAATTCAAGCTCATTTTGGATTCAGACCTTTAAGCATGCCTTGCCTAATACACTCTTTGGTTATCACCAAGATTCAGCTTAAATTCTGTTTTTCTGGTTCCCCAAACCAGAGTATATTACCCTGTTATACACGCTTATAGTACTTTATTCCTCCTCCCACCTTTATGATATTTATTGTAATTTAAGTGTATATGTATGTAATTCTTTGTTCAATGTTAGCCTCTGACACTAGACTATAGGCCCCATGAGGGCAGAGAAAATATTTATCTTATTTTCCACTGTAGTCCCAACACACAGTTCAGTGATGGCACATTGAAGAAAATAAATAAATTTTGCTGAATAAATGACTGAGAAAAATTTTATACTGGAATCATATACGAGAAGGGCCAAGGGAGTACATCCCATAGTTAAGGGCATAAAAGGGTCCTTAGTTTCTATGCTTCCTCCATCTCCTAGGAAAACCAATGCCACTTTGAGCCTGTACATCTGCCCTAAGAGTTAGGACTCAGATATTGAAAATGTACCCAACTTAGAGATAGAATTGTATTGCCCATCTTCATTAAGGCCCAGTGGAGATTTGGGGGTATTTAACCAAGAGCATCTATTAGGGACATATAGATTTTAACATCATCATTTTTAAAAAGTCCTTTTGGTCTAATATATGATTACATTAGAATGAACATGTTTATTTAATGTGTACCACCCATAACATGGTGACTTAACTTTGTATATAGAAAAAAAAATTGCTTCAATTTTTACTTTTTAGTGTGTGGACCCAGTCTAGAAGCTTATAATAGAACCATTGCAGTTCTTGCCCAAATATGGTGACATAGCACGTTAGGTTGAGAACATTGGCTTCAATTTATAGTTTGAAATCCAGACTGAATGTAATAAGACCTCAGTGAGTCAACATGTGTGATTGTTCCAAAAGTTTGGATAAAGGTCAATCGTTCATAGCTTGCCATTTCCAATCAGATTTCAAAATATGAGTAATTTTAGACTCATCATAAAATAACAACAATAAAAAAAATCTAAAACAAAGTAATAAACTCCACTTAAAGATGTAAAATATAGCCTGGCTGGTGGCTCAGTCGGTTGGAGCATTATCCTGTACACCAAAATGGTTGTGGGTTCTATTCCTGGTCAGGGCACATGCCCAGGTTACGGGCTCGATCTCCAGTGGTGGGGCAGGGGGCGGGGGGGAGAGTGCAGGAGGCAGCCCATCAGTGACTCTCTCTCATCATTGATGTTTCTATCTCATTCTTTCCTTTCCTCTCTGAAAGCAATAAAAATGTTTTTAAAGGATGTAAAATATACATTCAGATTGCTTAAAAGAGTCGTTGTGATATCATTTATGTTCACTGAGATTATTTGAATAGCAAAGTCCCCATATTATAAAATCTGGCAAGTCAGGAATTTAAGACAAAGTATTGACTGTTCAAAACAGGATATAGAGTCATAGAAACTTGTCAACACACTTAAAATTAGAATTTAACTGTATAAATTACCTCTTATTTTTAGACCTTTTTCTCGAATGCTGGGCCAATATTTATAGAACCTGGGCTGAGCTGAGTGGCAGCCAGTATGGTGTGGCATGTGGCTGTCTTAGATGGTGCTTCCAGGATGATCCCCACTCCAGCCCTTCCCTCACAGCCAAAAGTCTCTTTCATACCTGCACAGGCTCTGGAATTTTACCATTAGACATCGATATTTTTAAATGTCACAGGGTTAGAGTATTCCTACCTTCTATGAAAATCCAGACATTGCTGCTGGGAAAGGCAGTCAACACATCAGCTGGTTATCAATCACTGCCAACTTACCTGGAAATAAAAGACCAGAGATTCAATTATTAATAATTCATTCTTACCTACTCAGATTAAATTTTCTATTCCTTTAAAATAAATAGAATTTGTTTAGCCTTCTTAATATTGATCACTGTAGTTTGTCAATCACTTTCACATTCAGTCTCCTGACACACAGCACAGGAATATTCTGAATGAAAGGAAGGAAGGAAGGAAGGAAGGAAGGAAGGAAGGAAGGAAGGAAGGAGGCATGCCTGGAATAGCAGGCAGAGTTGAAGACCAGCTTGAGGACCCTGTGTGATATTGGGGTGGAGTAAAAAATGAAGAAGAGAATGGGACAGGGGCACACAGACGCCTTGAAGTGGCCTTTGTCTATATTACAATTTTCCCCAAGAATGGTTCTGATGTTGAGTTTGCATAAGCTGATTAGTTTGACAAAAACAGAATTAAAGTGATTTTGAAGGGCCAGGGAAAGAATCTACATTTCTGTCTGTCTTTCTCTATGATGCCACTATTACCAATGGAAAGCTGAAAAGTTTAGTAAAAAATTAAAAGGCCTATTCAATATTTCTAAAATAAAACCATTTCGGTATATTCTCATCTCTGAATTGATCAAATTTGTGGCTTGTAATTGCATCCAATATATCCAGCTTTAATCAGAAAACCCTAGTACCCAACTAGTTTTCAAGAGGTTGTATCATTTAACAGAATATTGTAGACAAAAGTTTCTCTGAGGTACATATTAGAGATTGGCCTGCTTAATCAACTTTCAGTTGGCTTATGCTTCCTTTAGCAATAACTGGTGGTGTTTTCACTTTGAATTATTCTCATAGAAAATAAAAAAGTAATGTATCTTTATTTTGATCAAGCAAATAATTTTCCAAATTGAAGCTGACAACTTGACCTTCTCAACTTTCTGCTTGTAAACTTTTATGCAATATATCTAAAGAAGGCTTATGCAATGAGGTCATGGTATACGTCTGGTTGAATAATGCATTACTGGATGTGCTCTGTGTTTTGATATAGAAACCACACCATGTCTGGACATCTTATTATAGAAGTAGATTTGAAGAAATTCACACCATGAAGCAGGCTGATAACAGGCTTCTGTAGTAAATGCTAGAAAATTATATTTGTGGCAAAATAATTATTAATGAGATGAACTAAAACTTGTGCTACAGAACTAAAAGTTATCAAACTCTAAATAGCTAAACTTTCCATTACTTGTAATCTCAATCTGGTCAAAATTTTTAAATATCATATTGGCAATGCAGTCATTTACTTTGTCTATTTTAATGTCATGTATGATTTGCAGCCTTCTTATTACACTAGTAGAGGCCAAGTGCATGGAATTGATGCACGGATAGGGTCCCTAGCAGCTGCCGGCTGCTGGCCGGGCCCTCCCTTTCCTGGCTGCCAACTGCCAGCCGGGGCCTTCCTTCGTTCCACGTCATGCCCTGGTGGTCAGAGCACATCGTAGCGAGCGATCGAACTTCCGGTCAGTCAAAATCTCGAGGGGACACTTTGCATATTAGGCTTATAAATTAAAAGAAAAGACTTTCAGTGCAGAGTTGAGTTAATCATGATGGTTTATTGCCATCAAGGGTCTGGCAAGTTTCTTCTTTTAGTTTATTGATATTACTAGAGGCCCAGTGCATGAAATTTGTGCACTTGGGGGAGGGTCCCTCAGCCTGGCCTGCATCCTCTTGCAGTCCAGGAGCCCTCAGGGGATGTCCAACTGATGACTTAGGCCCACTCCCCTTGGACATCCTTAGCGCTGCTGCAGAGGCTGGAGAGGCTTGTCACTGGGCTCACCAGCCGTGAGCCTGGCTTCTGGCTGATCAGTGCTCCCCCTGTGGGAGCACACTGACCACCAGGAGGCAGCTCCTGCATTGAGCATCTGCCCCCTGGTGGTCAGTGCATGTCGTAGCAACTGATCGTTCTGCCTTTTGGTCGATTTGCATATTAGCCTTTCATTATATAGGATTATTTTTACTAGAGGACTGGTGCATGAATTCATGCATGGGTGGGGTCCCTCAGCCTGGCCAGTGATTGGGGCCATCAGGGCCATCTCTCCCAGACCCAATCAGGGCCAATGGGGGCTGGCTGGCCGGGGAAGGACCGTGGGAGGGCTCCAGGGTGTGTCTGGCCCCTCTCGCCCAATCCTGATCAGCCAAACCCTAGCAGCAAGCTAACCTATAGGTTGGAACATCTGCCCCCTGGTGGTCAGTGCGCATCATAGCAACTGGCTGAGTGGTCAACAGTCGACCAATCGGTCAAACACTTAGCATATTAAGCTTTTATATATATAGAAGATTTTTTTCTCAATCTCTACTCCAGAAAGTTCTCATTTTAGTATGTTTGTTTTATGAACGAGGTTTCTAATATATCTTTGAAAACATATATTGTTTTCTATTATTGAATGAGTTTTCAATTATATAAATGGTGTTACATCACAGAATGTGTTTGGTTTCTTACCTGTGGCATTAAATACTGTGTTTTTGAGAGCTATCCTTGTTGATGTATATAGCTGTAGTTCATGGCTTTTTATGTTGCCTGACACAAAAAATTAGTCCATAGTACCCATCTGCCACATTTTACCTAGTCATGGACATGAGGATTGCCTCTCGTTCCCAGGTCTTCATCTTGGATAACTGGGTAGAAGGGAGTGCCATTCTTTACACAGAACATCTAAAATGAGGAGTAGGTTTAATGGGGAAGACAGTGGTTTTAGTGTTGAATTTGAGTTGTCAGTGGAACATTTCAGTGGACATATAAAGGAGGCATTTGGGTCTATGAGCAAGCCCTCAGGCCATAAGAGCCTGGATCTCAAAGGACTGGTTTGAGATAGAGATCATGATTTTAGAGTCATGAGGAAAAAAAGGTGAAACAGATAAGATTATCTTGGAAGTATGCATCTGTTGACAGAACTCAAGGTCACACCAACAAGTAAGGCTGGGTAGAGGCAGCTACTTTCAAGGTGAATGAGTTGTAGTGGTTCTGCATAGTAGTCATACACTAGACCAGCGTTAGCAGACCACTCCTCCTGAGCCAATATGGCCAGCTGCCCATTTTTATAAAACATGTTTTACTGAAACATAGCCACATGCATCTGTTTTCAGGTCATCTGTGACTACTTCTGTGGTACAATGGCAGAGTGTGTAATATCAACACAGACTGCATGATCTGCAAAGCAGAAAATATTATCTGCCTCTTTACAGAAAATCTTTGCTGACCCCTGAACTAGACAGTGAAATTAATGGAAAAGGTGAGTGACTCTGGGATTCTTAATAGTTCTCCTTTGTACCACAAATAGGTTATATAATCATGATAGTATTTGCATGCTCAATAAGCATACATTTTGTAATTCTGTAAAAATGCTATGTGTTCCTTCATTTCTTTTGAATATATCAGTGTCTTAATGTCAATGCACTGTACCCAGATTTGCTCTCTTTAGGACACCATGACTTTGCCTTTGTTTGTTTGTTCTTCCTGCATTGTCTGATTAAGGGTGAAGTGTCCACGTGTTTTTCTGTTTTGTTTTGTTTCTTAATATATTTTTTATTGTTGATAGTATTACAAACTTTTCACTTTTTTCCCCCTCTCCCCCTCCTCCCAGCCCTCAGGTCTTCACCACCCTATTGCCCATGTTCATGGGCTATGAATATCCTATCTAATAAAGAGGTGATATGCAAATTGACCATCACTCCAACACACAAGATGGCCACCCCCATGAGGGCAAAAGATGGCCACCACAAGATGGCCAGCAGGGGAGGGCAGTTAGGGGTGATCGGACCAGCAGGGGAGCAGTTAGGCATTGATCAGGCTGGCAGGGGAGTGGTTAGGGGGTGATCAGGCTGGCAGGTAGAAGCGGTTAGGGGCAATCAGGCAGGTGTGCGTTTGGGAGCCAGCAGTCCTGGATTGTGAGAGGGATATCCGACTGCCCATTTAGGCTCAATCCTGACGGGTAGTCAGACATCCCTCAAGGGGTAACCAGATTGGAGAGAGTGCAGGCTGGGCTGAGGGACACACCCCTCCCCTTCCCTGTGCACAAATTTCGTGCACCAGGCCTCTAGTAAGTATATAAGTTCTTTGGTTTATCTCTTCTTATTTCTCCAACCCCACATTGAGGTATGTCAGTCTGTTCCATGCCTCCCTGCTTTGGGTCTTATTTTGTTGGTCAATTCATTTTGAATATTAGATCCCACAAATAAGTGAGATCATATAAAGTGTCCATGTTTTATATATTGGAATTCCTCTGGGAATAATTAACCATGATTCTATGCCTTGGTAATAATGAAAGCTCATTCCTATTATCTTTATACTAGAGGCCCGTTGCACAAAATTCATGCACAGGGCGGGGGAGTTTCTTAGCCTGGCCTGCACCCTCTCGCAATCCGGGACCACTGGTTCCTAACCACTCACCTGCCTGCCTGCCTGATCATCCCTAACCACTCTGCCTGGCTGCCTGATTGCCTCTAACTGTTTGCCTGCCTGCCTGATCACCCCTATTTGCCTCTGCCTTGGCCCTCACCACTGCGGCTTCATCAGAAGGATGTCCGGAATGAAATCCGGAAGGTCATTTGGCTATCTGGTCTAATTAGCATATTACGCTTTTATTATTATAGGTTTTTAAATGCATCTTAAAAGTGACTGAAGCCTCAGTAGAGGTGTTAAAAAGTAGCTCTCTATCAACTCTCAGATAAGCACCTGCTGTGTTCTACTTCAAGTTTGGGATTCTGTTCTCATGTAGTTTATTTCTCCCTATTTTTTCTTTGGGAGGAATGAATTCCCATTGTAACACTCAGCTTTCTGAGACCTTCCTTTGAAGATAATCTTCATCAGAAACAAGTTGCAAATATAATAAAAGTATCCAAAAATTTTGTTTCTATTAGTGAGTTTTTATTTATCCTCTTTCAATATGGACCTTTGATTTAAAACAAAACAACAAACAAACATTATATTTTTGGTAGGTGACCATTATTGAGATAAGGCACCATCAACTTTTGTCAATATCAAATTCCAAGAAAAAAATATTTTGTTAGTCATTTTGTTTCCTGAACAAGAATTTTTAATATTTTTAATGGGTTAAAAAGAGTATTTGATACACAGTTGTTTATGTAACGAGATCCTGAATTGAATTTCCAAGATTGTTAAAAATGTTAAAATAGGATACATAAATATGCTATTAGTTTAAATTTAGAACTCTTAAGTAATTCCACATGCAGCCAGGGTTCAGAAGCATTTAAACTAATAATAATAATAATAATAATAATAATAATAATAATACCTGCATTCCACCCCCCAAAGTATTTTGATTTAATTATCCTGGATTATTAGACTACGTTTCATTTTTAAAATACTGGGTCAATTTTTAAATTCTGCCCCAGGTGATATTAATATGATGCCAAAATTGAGAACTTTTGCCCAGCTGGCATGGCTCAGTGGTTGAATGTCAACCTATGAACCAGGAGGTCACAATCAGGGCATAAGCCCAGGTTGCAGACTCAATCCCCAGTGTGGGGCTTGCAGGAGGCAGCTGATCAATGATTCTCTCTCACCATCGATGTTATTATCTCTCCCTCTCCCTTCCTCTCTGAAATCAATAAAAATACATATTTTTTTAAAAATTGTGAACTGTTGCTCTGTATACAAGTATTTAATAAAATGAATGGGTGGGGTGATGGGAGAAAAGTTTAGAGGCCATAATAGAAATATTGGTCTAAGAATTTGTTACTTGGAAACCACTGGAAAGAAGTAGGTGAGATTTTATTGAATTGGAGGAGGGGAAATTACCAGGACTGGTTATAAAATATAGAATGTATGGAGTCTATGAATTCACTAAAGCAGGTACATGACATCAAAATCTTGTGGAGAAATTAAGAAAATAAAGAGGGGAAAAGAGTAGAATGCTTACATTTTGCAACCCTTCAGATCTCAGAGTGGCTGGATTGTGAGCTCTTCTCTTGATCACATAGTGAACTCCCTTCCCCAGTGGTCGGCAAACTCATTAGTCAACAGAGCCAAATATCAACAATACAACGATTGAAATTTCTTTTGAGAGCCAAATTTTTAAAACTTAAACTATATAGGTAGGTACATTGTAATTAACTTAATTAGGGTACTCCTAAGGCTTCTTAGGAAGAACACTCAAGGGGCCAAAGAGCCACATGTGGCTCTCGAGCCGCAGTTTGCCGACCACTGCTATGCTATTTATGGAATGAGAAATCCTAAACGCAAATGAAGCAAATTGTAATTAAGGTGAGAGCAACACATGGCCTGGCACCATAGTTCTTAAATTTTAGTGAATCACCTGGAGGTGATCTTTAAACACATACTGCTGAGCCTTACCTCAGAGTTTCTGCTTTAGTAGGTGGTGTGGGGCTTAAAATTCTAAATTCCTAACAAGTTCTCAGGAACTATGATGCTGAAAACCCCTGGTCTAGCAAGTTGCCACCAGGATGAAGGTCTGGGCAAGAAACTCAGAAAGTGCTCTTTGGAAGTAAAGGGATTAGTAAAGTCTTTGCATTGGTTCACTTTGGGTTTAAGTACAGCTGTACAGTGCTAATTTGGGTCTGTTATCATCTCAACATTTCAAGTTGTGTCCTTATCTTTGAATATAAAGTCATGAGAATAAAGCATTAAATCATTTATATGTTTACTAGAGGCTCTATGCATGAAATTCGTGCAAGAACAGGTCTTCCTTCCCCCAGCTCCTGGCTGGCACCCAGGACCTGGGCTTCCCTCGCAGCCCCGGCTTCGTCCAGAAGGACATCTGGTCTAATTAGCATATTATGCTTTTATTATTATAGATATGGGCTTTTAAATTTTCATATTAGTACTACAAATTCTCAGTAATTTTTCTCTTATTCCATCATTCTTTCTGAGAGGGATTAACTATCTACCTACAGATGTCTCATTGGTTTTAGACTGACTGCCATCTGGTACTTGGTAATTTAGCTGTGACAGCTGCTTTCCTTTAGCCTAGTCATACTGGACAATGCCTTCATTCTAGTAAAGTTCCTTTTGCCAGGTTTGACACCTGATTGGGAGGCAGAGATGTATTAATATAACTAAGGCTCTGTCCACAGTTTCAGAAAAGTGTTATTTATGGCTAGCAACCATACTCTGCACAATACTTCCAGAAAAAGGAGATTCCTCATTCCAAGTATTTGTGGGGATGGAAAATAAGGCAGTTCCATGAAGGCTCTGTCTCCTACAAGAAATGACCTTGTTAGAGTTTAAAGAATAGTTAACTCAAGGGAGACTTTTAGAAAATTCAAATAGCCTGACAGGTAATGGTGAGGCATAGTTCAGAGCTATACATTTTACAAAAGGTTACACTTTTTTTTAATGCCGAAATAAATGCCAACATTTAAGTCTACCATAAGTACAACAGACATTTAGATGGATTTAACTTTGAGATGTATTTTTTGCCACCACTTTTGAAATATAAAATACAACATGGTACTCTAAGATAAAGAATTCATTGAAGTGTAGAGTTCTCCCATGCAATAGCAATTGATTGCTTCATTTAACATCTGAGAAGAAAGGACAAAAATTGTTTTAGTCTTTAAATAAGGGTGAACATGATGGATCAAAACAATCTTTTCAAAAAAGCGGACATGCTCTTAAAATGTAGCAAAGCAGGTAAATGAGAATGGAAGGCTGCATGAGATTTACCTTGCAAGGCCGTCTCTGCTGGAAATTCACTGCTGGCAAGTGGGAATAGGCCGTTATTTGACTTGGTCTGGCTATTAACCAGCATTCTTGGGAGCACAAATTATGAGCAGTATGGTTATTTTTTGTAAACACCCGCACCTTTCATAATTCAAATTCAATGAAGGAAATACTTTGCCCCTCTCCAGATGTCTAACAAAATGAGTCAACACTTCACTCACTACAGTTACCTGATTGTGAAGTGTCTAGTCCACAGTCTGATGAAAGTAAACAGATGCACCAAATTAGGAAAAGAAGCTCAGAGACAACCATTTATATGAATCCTATGTGCCTGGAAAACAGGTGAGACTGGGCCTTCAGTCATCTGCAGCAATTCTGGGAAAAGTGTTCCTGCTAGAAACAAGAATATTAATTAGAGGTGTGTTTTTCACATCAAACATACACACTTGGCTCAGAACAATTTGTCTCAGGTGTTTCTTGAATGATGGGAAGGATTGCATGTCTGTCCCCAGAGACTGAGAATTCCAGAATCTCAAGCACAGCTTTTTGTTAAAACTTATGCTGTCTTAGAGTAAAATAGATGAATAGCACTAACACATGGTGAAAGCAAGTCTGCAGTGCAATCAGTGTTGAGTGAAGTCTTGTCTTTCTCAGGTGGCATTCTAAATTGCAGATTTAAAACAAAAAGCTTGCCTTTGAAAAGCTCCTTGCTCTCAAATGAAAGAACTAGGTGGCGATGGGTTTTCAAATTTTAGTGTGCCTAGGAGTATGCATTAAAGGGCAGATTGTCAGGCCATAATCCCTAGAGCTTCTGATTCAGAACCCAGGACCCTGCTATCTGTCAGGCATCCTCTGATTCTGATGCTATTGGTTCAGAGCTATGCTTGGAACAAAGTTAAGAACTACTACTTTCATGCTTTTTCCAGGAAAAAGATCCTGTCCACTTACAAATGTAGAGTCAGTCATTTTATCCATTCAACAATATTCACTGAGTCTGGCCGGTGTTGCTCAACCTAGGAGGTCATAGTTCAATTCCTGGTTTAGGGCACATGCCTGGGTTGCAGGTTGGATCCTGAGTGGGGGGCATGTAGGAGGTAGCCAACCAATGATTCTCTCTCATCAGTGATATTTCTCTCTCTCTCTCCCTCTCCTTCTTCTCTGAAATCAATCAAAATATATTTTAAAAAAATATTCACCAAGTCCATAAGCCCTGTGCTGGGTTATGGGGATACAGTAGGGAACAAAATAACCAACCAATAATAGCAGCTCAGAGTCAGACAGCTGATAGTCTTGTGGGGGAGAGGGATACTTTTATCATAGCTTCAGACAAATAATTGTGAAATGACACTTTGGTAATCTCTATTAGAAGTGGGACATGGTGTTATGAAAGCAGAAGAATCAATATGATAGGATGTGTGGCATTAATTCCTCAAGGGTAAATAAAACCAGCTCTTAAGTTTAAGTTCGTGTCTTGTTTCTAGGAAGGCTAATTGTCAACAAGCTACTCTTGCTGTGCTGTGTTACACGATACTGGAAATGGCATTTATGTTCTGCGTGTACATGCCGGACATAACATCAAGGGCTCTAAGCCACAGGCTGAAACCAGAATTTTTTTGTTTGAAATGAATCATGCAATCAAAGAAAGAGCTCAGTGTTAAAATCAATGAAGCATCCAGCAAAAACTCACACATTTTGATCTGGAAGTATAATCTTCATGGAAAAAATGGTGCACGTTGAAAGACCTGAATTGTGAAAACTTCCAGATCTTTTGTTAAATCTGTTTTGCTCACAATGCTAAAGTTATTGGAAATACTGATGGGGAATGGTGACTGTAAAATTCAGCCATGAATATTTGTCAGGTCTACCATGAGATACAAATTGTGGAAACAGAAAGGTAGACTGAAGATCAAAATCTTTTCAACCTCAGGATAGTTGCAACATTATTACAAATCTGAAAAGTCACCAACCTAAATTATTCCATTAGAAAGTTATCACCTTGAAAATAGACTACCAAAAAAAAAAAAGATTAAAAATTGAAAGATCTTGTGGGCTAGACACAGGTGATCCAAGAACTCATTCTTCACACAATTTTAAAAAATATATATGTTTATTGATTTCAGAGAGAAAGGGAGAGGGAGAGAGAGATAGAAACATCAATGATGAGAGAGAATCATTGATTGGCTGCCTCCTGCATGCCCCCTTCTGGGGTTTGAGTCCACAACTGGGGCATATACCCTTGCCTGGAGTTGAACCTGGAACCCTTCAGTCCGCAGGCCAACACTCTACCTACTGAGCCAAACTGGCTAGGGCTTCACACATTTTCTTGACTCTTCTTCTGTGTCAGGTCCTGGCTAAGTGCTGAGGATACAGTGGAAGCACAACAGCAGGACCTCCCTGCACTGAGGGAGCTATCAGTCTAGTCTAGTGCCACCATAAATTACTTGCACCTGTAATCAGTGACTAATGCTTTACTGAAATTTACCATGTGCCAGGTGCTGTTATGCTTTGGGGAGCAGGAGCTGAATGAATAAGTGCTCAGTCTAGTGGGCAGGATCCCCAATGGGTAGGAAATAATCAGCAGAAAGAACATGGACCTTGCAGCTGGAGAGAATTTGATTTAAACCCCAACTCTGCTGAGCATTATGTGGTCCAGGGGTCCTCAAACTACGGCCCGCGGGCCACATGCAAATACAAATATTGTATTTGTTCCCGTTTTGTTTTTTTACTTCAAAATAAGATATGTGCAGTGTGCATAGGAATTTGTTCATAGTTTTTTTTTAAACTATAGTTCGGCCCTCCAACGGTCTCAGGGACAGTGAACTGGCCCCCTGTTTAAAAAGTTTGAGGACCCCTGAGGGTCTTCCTGAGCCCCAGGTTGTTCCATGATACTAGGTCAATACTGAGCTGCAGAGGTGTTGTAGGATAGTCTATATGTAGGAGTCCTTCTGTGCACCACCTGCCTGTGCCCAAGTACCAACTCAAAACTTCTTCCCATCCATAGTGAAGACTCCACTCCTAATCATATCACTTAAGCAGGGTGATTTTACTCAGAATTTGTCTGGGAAATAACAGGAGGGGCTTACACAGAACTCTCTACTGTACTTTAGTCTCATATTTTCCAAAATCATCTTTCTCCTCTCTTGTTCCCTGCAAGGTATGGTTTGTAAATCTTCTCAGCTCTTTAGCATAGCTTTCAATCTCCTCCTTCTTAATGCCGATTTATTTAACTAGGTCTGAGCTCCCCCAAGTTTGCCTACCCACATCCTCCTGGTACCATATTCCAGCATCCTCAGAAGAAAAGAGGGATGCAAATATGTAAGTACTTATTTACATGTAAGTAACAGATTTTCCTGTCCCAGAATAATTAGAAAGAACAGTACACATGAAATATCAGAATATGTTGGATAAATGGTCCAGAAACAATATTAGGACCCCGATTGTCCCTCCTTGTTCTGTTATTCTGTGATAACAATACGTATTTAGTAAATTGTTTCATTTAAGCAGTTCAAAGCAATTTGTAAACTTTATTATTTATTATATAAAATAGTCACAGAAATAATTGTTCTAGGAATAAAAAAAAATGTAGCAGAGAGGAGGAAGAATAAAGCACTGGTTGGTCATCTGAAGAGGTTCATGTATTGGGGATGGTATACTTCTAAACAAAAAATAAAATTTGTATCAATTTTTCCAGGTGTTTATTCTGCATGATGTTAAACAGGCAGATACTTGGCTTTCTGAATTTGCAGATCAGATCTTTGATTTAAATAGTTATTAATGCCCTATCTGGTTTGGCTCAGTGGATAGAGCATTTGGCCTGCGGACTGAGGGGTCCCAGGTTCAATTCCAGTCAAGGACATGTACCTTGGTAGCGGGCACATCCCCGATGGGGAGTGTGCAGGAGGCAGCTGATCGATAAAAATAAATAGTTATTAAAATATTTTAACATTTTGAAGAAGCCAATTACCTGAAAAATTACTACCTGAAAAATTAGTTTTTAAATTGATTATACACCATCTACTTAATATTCTGTTTGTAAAAAATTCAACAATTAGTCTTTTAAAAAAAATATGTTTTTATTGATTTCAGAGAGAAGAAGGGAGAGGGAAAGAGAGAAACATCAATGTTGAGAGAGAATCATGCCCCTCACTGGTAGCCCTCAACCCTGGCATTGCCCTGGAGAATTGAACCAGCAACCTTTCGGTGCACAGGAGGATGCCCAACCAAATGAGCCACACTGACCAGGGCAGCAATATCATCTTTATACCAAATCCATTTCGAAAAAGTAATTATGACTGTTCTTTCTGTAAAAACTATGTGATGAAGGAGAACAAATTTCTTCAATATTTTTGATGTAGCCTGATGGAATGGTTCAAAATGCATGTGCTCGGTAAAGCGGATGAAAAAAAAAAAAAGAAAGAAAGAAAGAAAAGCAAGAAGTTTTTCAAGTCCTGTGGCTGCTTTATAAAGGCCCCTGATTAGCAACAAATTCTAGACTCTTACTTAATAAAAATAAGTCCTCTCTGATTCTATTCCCCTCTGGGATAGACTTTAAAATAATAAATATGCAGAGCGTGGTTTTTCTAATTTTATGAACCAGGGTCTTTCCCAAATGTTTTTTTCCAAAAGGTTGGTATTTTATTCAATGGCCTCAGCCCCCAACAGTCATTCCATGGCAGTTCTTTTGCAGTGGCTGGTTTCATAAAATCCAGCTTTGGGAAACTAAATGTACCCAGAACCTGAGGAGGTGTAGTTTGAGGTTACTGTGTAAATAGACCCCCAGAGACTGTTGGGAGCTACTCACAAACACTGTCCTTAATTGTCTTTATTCCCCTTAGGCCTTTCTTTCTCTACTCAACTCTCCAAGTGTTAAAACTACGTAGTTTGCATCTTGTTTTAAATGTTTTATGTCATTGGGAAGGCCAGATGTAGAATATTAATTTAATCCATTAAGTTAATTTTAGTTTTGTGAGGATAATTTGTAGTTTGTAAGTAATTTCACATTAATGCAATAAGAAAATAAGATAGTAAGATTCTCCTTCAAAGCTCAAATGTCATATTGCCCCTTAAATTACTTATATACATTAATTTTATGTATTTTTAGTGCTTAAGATGCGCCAGAAACAGTTGTAAGCCTTGTCCATGTATTAACTCAGTTAACCTCACACCAACAAAAAAAGAGGGCATTAGGATGATCTGCATTTTATAGATGTAAGAATTGAGACACACAGAGTTAAATAATTAGCAAATAAGTAGCAGGACTTGCCCCACGTGGTCTGCCTAGAGACCCATACTCTTAGCACCACAAGATGCCACCTGATGGTTATTTGGTAATTAACTGGGGTTGTTTAGTGTTTAAAAATATTTTAAAGAAATGAAAATTAATAGATGAATCAGGCTCATTTTGCTTTATGTTTCATTATAATGAGCATTTTTCATGTATTAAATGCAGACTTAGCATTGTAGACAAAGCCCTTTGACTTAACCTCAAGCCAGTAAAGTATCATCCACAAGCTTTTACAGATGAACAAAGTACAGCAAAGCAAAGACAGAGTACGTCCCAGGCAGTGAGCTGACTCCGAGCATGAGCCTGGATCTTGCCGTGTCTCATAACTGGTGGAAATGTATAAAACCATTACAGGAGAGTTTGAGGGTGAGATGTGTTATTAATAATCACTTGAATTTCTTATTCTTGGAATGTCTTTTTTATGCCCAAAACTCAGTTTTTGAGAAATGACCAAAACAAATGTCTGTGTGGTTTTTATTAGAAATTTAGATCTACTACCAACTACTTTGGGCCTAATTGAAATAAACTTGCCCCAAACCTATGTGCTTAGACTTTCTGGAGCAGTGGTTCTCAACCTGTGGGTTGCAACCCCTTTGGCGGTCGAACAACCCTTTCACAGGGGTCGCCTAAGACCATCTTGCATATCAGATATTTACATTATGATTCATAACAGTAGCAACATTACAGTTATGAAGTAGCAACGAAAATAATTTTATGGTTGGGTCACAACATGAGGAACTGTATTTAAAGGGCCAGAAGGTTGAGAACCACTGTTAAATCTGGAGGTTGGTTTCATGATTCTAATATTTCAGTATAACATAGCTTGCACTAAAACCAAATTTGGCTTTCAGCATGCCTAAAAAGAAATAATGTTTATGTAAAACACAAGCTTGACCAGCTGAATTTTCAAACATATAAACCATGAATTTATGAAGGCATTTATAGTTGGCAATGATTGTGTGTTACAGTGATCTGATGGCTTTATGTTCTCATTTCTCAGCTGCCTCTCCTGTACTTGGCTAATGGATAAAACTAAAGGATAGAGGACCTAGAGGGTAATTGTTGGGTTGGGTCCCATTGGGTTTGGAGGAACTAGGATAGTGTTTTAAATGAAAAGGGAAGAAATAAAATTAGCAAGTATAAAACACTTAAACTAAGGTATATTGTTACTTTTTTTTTCGATTTGAAGATTGTTACTCAAGATTAAAGGAGAAGTGTTTCCATCCAGAACTTCTTGGCTCTCTCCGGAATGCCGAAGTGATCCTCCTATATAATAAAAGGCTAATATGCAAATCAACCGAACAGTGGAAAGGTGGGTCACTATGAAACACACTACCACCAAGGGGCAGATGCTCAACACAGGAGCTGCCCCCTGGTGGTCAGTGTGCTCCCACAGGGGGAGTGTCGCTCAGCCAGAAGCCGGGCTCCTCCCGCATCTGCGGCAGCGCTAAGGATGTCCGGGAGCAGGATTAAGCTGTCAGTTGGACATCCCCCAAGGCCTCCCAGACTGCAAGAGGGCGCAGGTCGGGCTGAGGGACCCCCCAAGTGCACGAATTTTGTGCACCAGACTTCTAGTTTATTATAAAATTGTCTTAAATCAGATTTCTGTATCACAGCAATCTTCCAGGACAGTGCATAAGGAAGAGAGAGCCTTAGGAAAAAGTGCAGGTCAGAAGCCCAGGGAAATATAGAAACATCAGGAAATATACCTAAGTTTAGGGGAAGTTGGGGTGGGGGGTGGGAGATTCAATACAGGCAATCAGTTAGAAACCAGATTATTTGTAGAATCTGAGGAAACATAGAAAGTAAAGAGGAAAACAGATACAAAGCATTATGGACAATAAAAGGCCTTGATGAGGAGCCAAGGATAGTTTTCTTAGGGCTACAGGGGGAGCAGCAAGAGAGATTGGTGGGCACGGTGGGGGGTAAGGTGGGAAGTAAATGAGGAGCCAGAGAGGACACTGGGCTGAAAGGTAGCCCCGAGACAGGCAGAGCCTGACAAAATAGTGGTACTACATATATATATACAATATAATTGTATTATTGAATTGAGTTTCATTATATAGTATACAGTTGCTAACGTATGAAACATTCAAACCTACAAAGAATTTTTGTGAGTTTATTTGAGCCAAACTGTCGACAATTGCCAGAAAGCATAATCTCAAAGTATTGAGACAATGCTCCGGAGAATGGTGGTTTTTCACCTTATTTTATACATTACAATCAAAAGAGGATATATAAATGGGTTACATGAACTCAATTGGTGATAGATTAGGGAGGTGGGAGAAAGTAAAGGGGGAAAACCTCTGGGATTGAATAAAAAGTAAAATGATAGACACATCTTTTTTCTTAGGTGGGTAAAGGATAGTTGACAGTCAATAATTAGCAGATAACAATAACAATGAGGGAATCTGTGGTCTGCACCCTGGAACCCATTTGTTGTGTGCTGAGGGGTCTGGGAAAAAGGAAGTTGGTGTTACCCTGACATTCCACAGGTATGTTATCTTAGATGCAAAAAGACAATAGACTCAGTGAAGATCGAAGTTGATCTTTGTCAGGGAAGATACTGGCCTAGGACATGACTATCCACTATCAATGCTTTTTAATTAAGTAGCTTTTATTTCAGCTCTGGCTGGTTTGGCTCAGTGGATATAGCGTCAGCCTGAGGACTGAAGGGTCCTGGGTTCAATTCCAGTCAAGGGCACATGCCTGGGTTATGGGCTCAATCCCCTGTAGGAGGCAGCCAACCAATGATTTTCTCTTAACCATTGATGTTCCTATCCCTCTCTCTCCCTCTCCCTTCCTCTCTGAAACCAATAAAAATATATTTTAAGAAAAAGTTTTCATTTCAGACCATTCTTTGTGGTTACTTGAGGTCTCTGAGTTTGCAAGGCTGCCATGCAGGCTTCCCCTGAGTTAGCCAGGTTAGTATGTGGCCCCTTTTCGACCATACAGAATATACATTTAATATATAGGGGTGGGCAAAAGTAGCTTGAATTACCAGCCATCAATGCCTAAAATATAAATCATAAGTAAAGATATGAAATAATAATAATAAGAAAAATACAAACAATACAAATAAATAATCCTATCTAATAAAGAGGGAATATGCTAATTGACTCTCATGCCCTCAAAGATGGGGGTGCCCATGGCCACAAGATATCTGGCAGGGGAGGGCAGTTGTGGGTGATCAGGCCAGGAGGGGAGGGCAGTTGGGGGCAACCAGGACAGCAGGGGAGGACAGTGGGGGCGATCGGGGTAGCAGGGGAGCAGTTAGGCATTGATCAAGCTGGCAAGGAAGTGGTTAGGGGGTGATCAGGCTGGCAGACAAAAGCGGTTAGGGGCAGGCGAGTGGTTGGGAGCCAGCAGTCCTGGATTGTGAGGGGTCTCAGATTGGAGAGGGTGCAGGCTGGGCTGAGGGACACCACCCCCACCCAGTGCATGAATTTTGTGCACTGGGCCTCTAGTACAATTATAAATAAATAAATAAACAAATAAATAAATAGATAATAATAAACTGTTTCACGTACTCACAACTGTAAAGCTACTTTTGCCCACTCCTGTATATAATATATAATGAGGAAAGTGCATATATATTATCATTTCTAACATATTACTTATATATAAAATTGTGCAATACTGTATAAAAATATATCTATAATAATAAAAGCAAAATATGCTAATTAGACCTGATGTCCTTCCAGACAAAGCCGGGGCTGTGAGGGAAGCTCAGCTCCCAGGTGCCAGAGGGAAGCCGGTGCCAGCAGCCAGGGGAAGGAAGGCCTACTGTTGCATGAATTTCGTGCATCGGGACTCTAGTATAAACATATATTGCAATGTGGCAGTGTCCTGGTAGTTTACAACAAAACACCTCCAGAAACAAAGTCATCAGGATCAGAGCAAGAGGCAATGCAATGTGGTGAAAAGGGTACTGGGGTGAATCCAAATTGCAGCCTGATTATGTTCCAGGCACATGACCTTGGGCAAGTATTTCCTTTTGGGGGTCTTGGCTTCCTCAACTGGATGTGCTCTCATGTCCTTTCTGGTTCGAAGGAGAGATGAGTCTCAGGATACTCGGATGGGTACAAGAAGTAAAGAGGCCCTGTTCCTGCCTGGTACTCAATCTTCCTACCGGGACCTCCAGTTTGTACATATATAAAAATGCCTACATTTCAATGCAGTATTTCAAAATTCTCTCCAATTGTTTACTGATCAAGAATATACATGAGGAGGTCTCACATTTTCTTCTCTGGTCTTTATTCTGCAGAATGCAGCTGCCATTGATATACATTCCTGAAGCCAAACCTTGTTCTTTCAGCTTCACCTGTTCCTTCCTTATGAAGAACCTCCAGTTGTCTTCTGAGACATCGCTTTGAGTAAGGAAGGGTTACAGGGGAGTGTGGAAAGTAGTAAGAAACACAATCTGATTGTGGTTTTGCCTCTATCACCAAAATGACCAGAAGGTAGCCTCCACCACACGGGAGCCCCTTATGGTTAATCTGAATGATTGTTGAACAAGGATGGCCCAGGATGTCAGATCAACAATGTCATCACTGACGAAGTGAGTACCAAGATCTGCCCATATGTGTCTGTTATGGGCTGAATTGTGTCCCCCACAAATTCATATATTGAAACCATAACCCTGAGTACCTCAGAACATGACTATATTTGAAGACAGGCCCTTAAAGACGTAATGAAGGTTAAATGAGGTTATATAGATGGACCCTAATCCAATATGACTGGTGTTCTTGCATGAAGAGAAAGTTAGAACACACGCAGACCTAGAGGCAGCCACCTGAGAACACAGAGGGAAGGCATCCATCTGCAAACCAAGGAGAGAGGCCTCCGAAGTCATTCAACCTGATGACACTCCGATCTTGGACTTCTGGCTTCCAGACTGTGAGAAAGTAAATGTCTATTATCTAAGCTACCCAGTCTTCAGCTATTTGATATGGCAGCCCTAGCAAAGTTTACATAACATGTAAAATAATTCCCACCAATTCAACTACAGTAATCAATTCTTTTACGTATCTCTATATCATCCCTAGCAGTTACTAGTTATACTTTTAATAGCTGTTTCTTATCAAAATATTTTATTTCTAGCCTAATGCCTTTAGGAAAGAAATGTAAAAATATTGACATTTAACAGGATTATATTTTAATTGCATCATGTTTTAGGAGTCATGTTTCCTCTGAATCTTGGAACAGTTGATGGAAAAAAATACATAAATGAACTTGATGTTCCTGTCATTTGTGTTGGTGGAGTATCACCTTGCCGATGTGTTATTGTTTAAAACATCTGGGTAGACTAATTTATTTTCTTTTCTGAAGAGCGTATGGATTAAAAACAGACATAGCATGGAGGGTCTAGCATCCAGGCTTTGTCCCACTAGTAGGGAGCACAGCATGGAGTTGGGAAAATGCAATTTAACAGGGACCCTCCTCATGGCCTGGACAGGTTCCCAAGAGCAATCAAACTAGGAGAACTAAACAGTCTTTCAGCAGCAGTCAGCTAGACCAGAGATGTGAGGGGCGAGCAGCTGTTCCAGTCCATTTACTGTTCACCTGGCACCTTTCTACACATTTTAAAATCATGTGAGATGCTGTGGCAAGGACTCGAGGGCAAGGACTGGGTCCAATTTACCTGTTTGTCTTCTCTCCACTCAGAAGCATGAGAGAAACTTGCCTATAGTCAGTGCCCATGTGTCTGTTGAATTGAATCAAATATAAAAGTGGAAAACATCTCACTTATTGATGGATAGAGGTGAGTATGTGTGTAAATGCATGAATATGAATATTCTAAAACTTCCTATATATAATTTTTGAGCATACATTTCTTCTTAATGAAACAACATTATTATTACTATTTTGGTTGGGGGGTAAAAAGGAAAGAAGCAAACACATCTTCCAGAGCTCCAGAGCTTCCAGTCACGTGGTGCAGGGAAATCAGAATTCAGGCCTGGTTATTCCGAGTCCCTATGCAAGAGCTCACCAGCAACCCCTCCCTTCCAGAGAAGCTAAACAATGATACATTTCCAACTAACTGCAATGATTGGAGAATTAGGGCTACATTATTGCCCTAGAATATAAATGAATGTTCTTTCACCAAAGGACAGCATAAACAGGTACTCTTCCTCCCCTAGTTTAACTATGAAACGCTTTTGTTGCGGTGGTTGTTTTCTAAAGAGAATCTATAGTCATATTTCAAAGGGCCTTTCATTCCTTTAGGGGCAAGGGGATTAATATTTACTAGGTGGTACTATTTGTCAAGAGCCCATCAGATGTTATCTCATTTAATTCTCAAAGTAAGCCTTTGAAGTAGGAACTGGTAGCCCTAATTTAAAGACAAGGAAACAGACACTCAGGAGGGTGATGAAGCTTCCCCAAGACCACCGAGGGAACAAGAACACAGAGAAATTTCAACCTGGACCAGTAATCCTGCACAGGCCTTCTTCCTGTTTCAGTCACTGCTTCCCAAATTCCCCAAGGCTGCTTGTTAGACTCTAAGCACATTCCATAAAAATTAAATTACTTTGCAGTCTGTTTATTAACATATCATGAAAAGCTGGCTAGGGAGATTCTCGTCAAATTTGGACAGAACGTATGGGATGGCCTGGCTTTAAAAAGTAAACTGTATAGCCCATATGAACTTCGCTTTGGGGAAGACTGAGGGGCATCTCGGGAAGAGTGCCTTAGGACAGTGGAGAAACAGGTTTTTTCAAGGACAAATAAAAGTGACATCCAACAAAAAGGCATTTGATGGTTGTCTAGAGAAGGGATGCTTAATCAAGGGTAAAAAAAAAGGATGCTATGTTAATTGGCTAGGCTTGCCATATCAAAATACCGCAGGCTGGCTGGCTTAAACAACAGAACTTTATTTTCTCACAGTTCTGGAAGTCCAAGATTAAGGTGTTGACAGGTTGGTTTCTTCTGAGATCTCTCTCCCTGGCTTGCAGGTGGCCACCTTCTCTCTGTGTCCTAATATGGTTCTTCCTCTGTGTGTACATATCTGTGTCCTAATCACTTCTTTTTTAAAAATATATATTTTTATTGATTTTAAAGAGGAAGGAAGAAGGAGAGAGAGATAGAAACAGCAATGATGAGAGAGAATCATTGATCGGCTGCCTCCTGCACTCCCCACACTGGGGACCGAGGCCACAACCTGGGCATGTGCCCTGACCGGAAATCTAACCATGACCTCCTGGTTCATAGGTTGACACTCGACTACTGAGCCACATAGGCTGGGCCTAATCACTTCTTCTTATAAGGATACCTGTCATATTGGATTAAGGCCCACCCATGTGATTGATTTATTATGTCTTTAAAGACTCTATCTTCAAATACAGTAACATTCTGAGATGCTAGGAGTTAGGGCTTCAACAAATGGATTTTGGGGGCAGTGGGGACTACTCAGCCCATAACAAATACATAAAAGACATCTGAGTGCCCAGAAAAGGAGGCAGTCAAGACATCCTTCAGAGTGCCTGAAATGAGGGTTTGTGATATACCCACAGAACGGCATGTCAGAGGGAGCCTGTGTTTTGCCAGAAAGGGACACCAAAGCCCAGCATGAGGAGCATTTGGTTGCCAATTGGGAAAGATATGCCATATGTATGATATGCCATGGACAAAAAATACAAACAATGGCTTTAGTCATGATCCCTAAATTATGCTGAGAAATCTAATATTAGTTCAATGTGTGAAGTTTGTCAGTTCCCCAGTCTAAAAAGGGAAGGTGGTGTTCACGGATATGCTATTTGAGGTCCCACGGGAGCCTCAGAGTCTCCAGAATATTTATCATCAAGACAACATACAGGGCTCAGACACTTAAAAATATGTCTTCAGGATTTACATCTGATTCCAACGTGGAGTGATGACAGGGAAACAACATAGACCCCCCAGATATTGATGATTTCTATCAACTACATTTTTACTCTCAAATCCCTAAAATTCCCTACAAGTGTCTGTCTCACCAGGAGTACATCACAAAGCCAACATCCGAATTGCAGGTGTTCATTTCTGATTGACATGTTTCAGAAACTCACAGAGTGATCCGGAGTTAGAAGCAGCAATGTAATTAGGTAAATTTTATTACAAACTTGGGGAAAAATTGAGGTTCTATGTCAGTGCTGTCCAATAGAAACATAATGAGGGCCATATATATAATTTAAAATTTTCTAGTAGCCACAATTTAAAAAGAAACAGGTGAAATTAATTTCAATATTATTTTATTTAGGCCAATATATCCAAAATATTATCTCTTCAACATATAATCAATATAAAAGCTATTCATGAGGTATTTTATGTCCCTTTTTAAAAACTAAATGTTTGAAATCCTGTGTATATTATTTTACTTACAGTACATTTAAATTTTCATTGGAAATACTTGATTTTCATTTGAGTTTCATAAAATTTACAGTTAGAAAAGTAGACTCATAGATCCACATTTTCTCAAACCTAACTCCTAAGTTTCAATAATTTAATCAAGTGTGTTTTTAATTTTAAATTTGTTAAAATTAAATTTTAAAAATGTAGTTCCTCAGTCACACGAGACATATTTTAAGAGTAGATTAGCCAGATGTATCTACCTGGTGGCCATGGTATTTGACAACACAGTTGTGAATATAATTATAAGAATACAATTAAAGAAATGACTACAATTTTTAAAATTATTATTTTCAACAATTTTTTTCTTGTTTTTATTATGCTTTCATGATGGTTAATAATTTTTTTTGACTCAAGCAAGTAATAAGTAAGAAGGCAGAGTGCATAGTAAAACCACAAAGGGGGGCAAGATGACAGTCCTGCCTTTGTCCTCACCCATTGGGTGACCTTGAGTGAGTCACCTCCCCTCTCATACCCTCAGCTTCCTCATCGGTCAACAGAGGGAGTTGGTCTAAAATCTCTTCCAGCTGTGACATTTTATAATCTAAACTCACTGAGGAACTGATGTTGGCTTGTGTGAGAGTCAATTATATTATGAGAAAAATATTTTGTTTTTATTAGAGAAAATCTGTTTTCCTTTTATTTCATTATAGTCATAGCACACAGGATAATATTAATGTACTAAACTAAAACTTGTCAAAATATCAATAGTTAAGAAACTGAAGACCATATCACCTGTAAACTTTCACATCCCCTGAGTCAGTAAGGGACCAACCAAGGGAGAGGTGTCACCTTCTAGGGAAACAAATCGAGTCCTAACCCCTCCCATGCCCCCTTTCTGAGAGCCAATGAGAAGCCCACCCTTTGGCCTGTCCTGAGTCGGGGGAGGCTTACCAAGCTTAGAGATTCATTGTTCATGAGATGATGAGCAGTACTTTCCAATGTAACTCTTTACTTAGCTGATCACTACATAAATGTACTAAAGGTATTAACTATATTCTTTTTTCCCCCTTTTATGGTCTTGAGCATTATTTAAATTTTTTTAAAGAGGTGGACAGTATCATTTTAAAATACATATATATATTTTAATCGATTTCAGAGAGGAAAGGAAAGGGAGAGAGATATAGAAACATCAATAATAATGAGAGAGAATCATTGATCAGCTGCCTCCTGCCTGCCCCCTACTGGGTTCGAGTCCACAACCCAGGCATGTGCCCTTGACTGGAATCAAAACTGGGACCCTTCAGTCCACAGGCTGACACTAGCCACTGAGCCAAACCAGTTAGGGCTTCAGTATTATTTAATTTGTTAACATTTTTAAATCCCATGTTTTCTGCCTAATGTAACAATATTTTACATATTTATTTAAAATTTTTGACTACTTCTGGCACTTGAAAGGTTTTATTAATATGTAATATCAAACCATCTAATGCTTTTCCTCAGAATTATTACGCACCAACACTTTCTGGATTTCTATTTGCTATGTTGCTTTTGAAATGTGGATAGAATTCTTATAATCAGGGAAATATTCTTTTGTTTTTGTTGGGTTTATTTTGAGTATATCCTCAGTTTTATGGGTCATTTTCATGTTAGTTTTAAAATTGTATTTATCATAAAATAATTGTCTCTCTGGTTTCAAACTGCCCTTTTGTTTTTTCATATTGCTCATTTAATTTATTTTTATTGCAAACTTAATCATACTCTGATATCTAGGCTAATTGTTTATCATAAATTATATTTGGTTCTTCAACTATGATATTTATGTGCAGCTCTAGAAAATATGTAGACTATTTTCTAAGGGGTCTATTACATTTTCCTTACTTTGAATGTTGATTAACTTTATAGTTTTTATTAATTTTAAAATAAATGGTGCCCACATTTAGGGTATTTTCTGCCTAGACTTTTCATCCTATTTACCAGTATTTGCCTTCAGTTAAATGATCTAATCTCCATTGATATTTTGCAAGTTGAAAATTGAGTTCCCCTTCCTAACTAAATAGGTTCCTCTTTATAACTGCCCAGAGCCACCATCTATAGGGTCTCAGAGTTCTACTTTGGTGTGATTATGTGCTGCTTCTTTGCATTCGTCTTTCAGTTAGTTACCATCTCCTAAAGATTAAATGTTTGTATCTCCCCCAAATTCATATGTTGATGCGCCAATCCTCAATGTGATGGTATTTGGAGGTAGGGCCTTTGGGAAATAGTTAGATCATGAGGATGGAGCCCTCATAAATGGGATTAGAGCCTTTACAAGAAGAGATATCAGAGAGATAATCTCTAAGCCATGTGAGAATACTGCAAGATGGTTGTCTATATGTCAGAAAGAGGGCTCTCACCAGAACCCTACCACACTGGAACCCTGATCTTGGACTTTCAGCCTTCAGAGAAATAAATGTTGTTTAAACCACCCAATCTATGAGATCTTATTCTGGGACTCAGGGTTTTCAGGTGACTGCCTGGCAGCTCCAGAATTTCTGAGGTCTCCAAAGCATAACCAAAATGCAAGAGTTCTGGTATAATATTGAGGCAATCTTGTTTCTTGGCCTTCCCTAGAGGAGAAACTCTTTTCTGGAGAAGTTCCCATGGACAGTTCTACTCTCTAGAACTGTGGTTCTCCACCTGATGTACAGGCCCTGATTTGGATTCAGTAGGTGTGTGCATCAGATGCTCCACCAGCACAAAAACTACTCCCCTAGGACCAGCCTAGTCCTGAAGTATAAACCTGTTTCAAAACAGAAGGCCAGAATGGGCTTTCTGGGGCCAGCCTGCTGAAGGATCGTACCTCGAAACAGCTTTGAAAACTCACTCCAGTCTATTTGGGATTACTGGAGTGTGGCCTGAGGTCTGGGAGTATTTAGTCTAGAGCTTTTGACGCATACCCGTCTGGGAAAAGGACAAAGTAGACTTGTACTTGGATACTCTGGGTATACACTGAGTTCATAATCTTTGTATAAGATTTTAGAGCTATCTTCTTATGTTATTTGGTATGTTTTTCCCCCTGAAAGCCAGGTTTCCTGGGCTAGAGAGTGGTGTTTCTCTAAGCATAATAGAAATTTATTGTTCACCATCTAATAGGCCATAGACTAGTCACAAAGGTGCAATGACAGAGTTGACATAAAAGATTAAGAACCTTAGATCTCAAAGACATCAGTAAATTATGATTAATTGAATATGTCAGCAAGGTATAAGTGACTAATTTTTGGAGCATAAAAGCTTCTTAAAGAAATGGAAGGTGTATCTTATGCAATAAATTAATGTGATCTTTTTGAGCCCAGTAGAAGAATACAATTGCTTTTGCTCAAAATTAGGGTTTCTTAACCACAGCACTATTGACCTTTTGGACTGGATAATTCTTTGTCATTGGGTCTGTCTTGTTCATTGTAGGATATTTAGCAACTTCGTGGCCTCTACCCACTAGATACCAGTAACATGCCTATTCCTGAGTCCTAAAAATAAAAAATGTATTCAGACATTGTCTAATATCTTTTGATGGGCAAATTCACCCCCAGTGAGAACATATTGAGGATCTCTAGACTATGCCTTTTCAGAGTCCAGTCATCTGTTTGGGCTTCTTAAAGGTGACCACACTGAGGAAAACCAGGATAGTTCATTTAGTATATGCTATGTGCTAATTTATAAATTTCATTTGATTCATGGGTGAACACCAAGACTTCCAACTGTCTGTGATATAGGAGACTAATGGGCAGGTGTTGGTCTATGCAAACACTCAGAAACTGTATGCAACATTGAGTACATATGCAAATGTACATGTTCCTCCTCACTCTACCCCACCCCAGCAGAGAATTGACAATTTCATCAGATTCACACAGGGTTTCAATGTCCAAACAAAATCTAGGACCTCTCTGCTTTGGTAAATCAAACAAGCTAGGAGAGTCTCAGAAGGAAAAGGATAAAGGCAGGACTTAGTAGAGGTGAAGTGCAAAAGTCATAATGACATTCTGCTTGTAAAAAAAATAGGCTTCATAGGTTTTAAATATTATTTTGATGATGAGTGGCTGTGCAAAAGAAATTACTGATAAAATAACACCTCATGTGCAAATTCTTATTTTCATCTTTGTACACAACTATACTCTCCTTTTTTAGAAGTGGGATATAATAATACAGTTTAATAAATATTTTGTGTAAGACATTGTGCAAGGTATTAAAGGGTGTCTCTATTGTCACACAGCTTTTTCCCCCCCAGAAAAGATAGTGATCAGTTTATCTGCCTGTTTGTTCTCATATTCATTCCCCACCTTTCCCCTGCTTTTCTTTGTAAGGCAGGGAGCTACATTTCTTAGGCTCCCTTGAACTGTTTTCATGGTAGATTTGACTAATTGAAGGCATTGAAGACCTGGTCAAGAGGAGAAGAACTGGTGTAAATGGGAGACAATTCTGGCTGCAGCTACACAACCTCTATGGCTACCTCCCCACACCTCACCCCGGGATTCCAGATCCTGTCAGTTAGCCCCACCATGCTTCTGTCCAGATGACTCTGGATTCTGGATTTTGGGTTCTTGCATTACCACCGTTACCTCCTTCTTTAGTTGTCTTGCCAGCCCCAAGGGTGGGAAGGGTTTTCTGCTATTGCTAACGCCTGGCTTGCCTCATTGAACCTATTTGTTTTGTCTGCTCTCTCATCGCCTGTTTAATAAATCCCCTCTATTAAATTCTCTTTATTGGAAATAACCTATAGTGGTTTAGTTTTCCTTAATAGATCCTGAATTATACAATAGGATAGAATAAGTACATAAGCAATTTTAACAAAAGGCAGGAGACAAAATGAAAGACAAAGTGTTTAGGGTTTTTAATAGGAGGAGTGGGTATATTTAGATATGGTGAGGAGCTGCTTGGAAAGGCTTCATGACAGAGCCGGTTTTTGAACTGGTCCTGAAAAGATAGAGAACATACTGACAGTAGAACTAGGAAATGGGAGGGGGGGACACAATTCAATGCTGAGGGACAAAATAAGAACATATATGCAAACAGAAAATCAAAATTATTTTGTGGAGAGAGAGTTAGGAGTAATATAGGCTGGCGAGAGTAAAAGAAATATGTAATGGGACTGTGTTGAGGAGAATCTAAATGCCAGGGTAAAGAGAATGTACTTTCTAAGTTCAGTAAGCTCTGAATTTTGAATGAAAGATGGAATATTTGGGCTTATGTCAACATTTTGTAGTCAACTTCTTTTTTTCCTCATTATTTCAATGACTATTTACTGGTGTCTAGGTTCTGGAGTACACGGGGGGCAGGACAGATAAAATCCCTTACAGAGCTTGTGTTTTAGTGAATTAGTTTAATATCTGTGAATAATTTTGATCATCTATAGCTTTGATTTAAGTATAGGTTAGGAATGGCATGAGGTAATTTAGGAGAAGGGATGCTAGCTGGATGAGAGCTGAGCAGGGGAGGACAGCACAATGGCACAGCATTTACCCTAGATGTACTCCTCTTTTGGAAACCCA
Source organism: Myotis brandtii (assembly GCF_000412655.1). Classification (NCBI taxonomy): domain Eukaryota; kingdom Metazoa; phylum Chordata; class Mammalia; order Chiroptera; family Vespertilionidae; genus Myotis; species Myotis brandtii. The sequence continues at coordinate 3,344,306 of NW_005370755.1, forward strand.
CTCAGAAATAATTACTAGTCCAAACTAGACCACTTTGTTTTAAATTACAGATGTTGCTTCCTGTAATATTTGAGAGACTCTTGTGGAAGAAAGGTTCTGGCAGGAGTCAGATCAAAGATAAGACAGAAATAAAACAAAAAGTTCTATCAAAGTAAATGCAGCTTTCTTTAATCAAAAGTGTTGGTTGCAATTTTTGTCTAGATAGCAAGTTCCGCTTCTTTCACTAGGGTGGTAATAACAATGCCAACTTCAGCCAAAACTAAAAAAAATAGGCAAGGTTTCTCCTAACACCCCAACTTCTGATTTTTGTGAATTTACTTGCAGGTTGGTATCTCTGCTTCGTTACTGTCTCTCTTCTGCTCAGTGTCCCCAAGATTTAATTTATCTCAGAAAAAAAATCAAACCTTCCTAAATGTCTTGAAATGGAATGTTTTGCATCTAGACTAAACCATGAGCATTTTTCATTAAGACTCCTGCAACAGCCTTCTCACAGATTTTCCCACACCTAATTGACTTCAGTCCCCTCCTGTTTTTTCCCTACTGTGTGATCTTTAAAAAACATCTATCTATCATCTAATCTATATATATATATAATCATATCATATCCTACTGCCCCTTAATTCCATTCTATTTCTTCCTACAGTCCCTTCCTATGCTTCCAGCATCATCCTGCACCCACTCCATCTCTTTCTCTCAACTCTGTCCTCTGGTTAACTGGAATTTTAGCCTCATTGCAGTTCTCCCCACAAAGGAGTCCTTAGGGGTTCCTGCTTTCCCCCACCCTTTGGTAGTTTAGGTCTCCTATCCCATTGCACTTTGCCATAGCCCCTGTATGTCTCCATCATTACATATATCACACTAATTGTTCATCAGTGACTGTATGCCATTTCCCGTTGAACACTAAGCTCCATGACAGCTTTGATTGCATTTGTTTGATTCAACTCTCTATTTTGAATAAATGGGTTTGATGGCACATATTAAGTTCTCAATAAAGAGATATTTAATTAATAACCACTATTTATGAATGAAAACATTGGATTTTGTTTTTGGAATGGGGTTTGTGGGCTTCCTCCCCATATCTTGTACATTTCACATGGTAGGAGGGCTCCTACCAGGTGATAAAACAAGTTCAGGGAATAAAGATGAGAATCTTGAACTATCATCTGAGAATTCTATCTCTCTGAGCATCTGTCCAAGCTGATTTTGGATTCCAAATTTCCAGGGAAGATCTACAAATAATGTACAGTATTCTGAAGAATGAAGATGTTTCACATTCCGACTTGGAAAATTTCCTTTAAACCAGACATTAATGGATTTTTCAAATGGCTGCCTATAGGCCAAATGAAAGATCTGGTTTGATTAGCAAGCCAGTAATCTCAGCAGGTGGTGGGCAGCAAGACATTTCTGCTGTGTTATTGTGATCTAAACTAGTACAGGTGCTCTGTAAAGACTTTCTGTGTCTGAGAATTCCTCCCACTTCCCCAAAGCACCTGGAAGTTACCACCACAGGCCACATAACAACAGTGAGTAGTGTCCTTATAACTCAACATCCTCATGTCCTGCTTTCTCTAGGGAGGCTTAAAGTTTACTTCACCTCACAAAAAAGCAACTCAGATGGTGTAATAAATCAAGAGTAAAATAAGGTAATAAGTCTCCTTCTTTGAATCACGTAGCATCTAGGTACTGGAATCAGAACAAAATATTCCAGGATAGGAATCATTCCTTTTTCATATAAATTGGATCTAAAACATAGTATTTATAATACCTCTTCTCAGGGATAGGCCTGGCCAATTAGTTATGGTGCTCAAAATTTTATTTAAGAATCTCCTTCCTTCACATATCCTAAGGTGCTATCCTCACAGAGGGACTTTATACTCCGCAAGGCACACATAAATAAAGACATTATGCTGAGTTGTGAAATCTTACACAGAGGAAATTTACAGGTTGAATGTGGTCAGAGGTAGAGTTTGGTATTACAACCCCAGGAATCCCTTTGGTTTTGATGCCAGACGGCACTCCCCATTGCCTCCAAGGAAATCAGCTTTGGGAAAATCTAACAAGGAGGCCAGTGTGGCATCTCACTGTGGCTTTTAGAAGGATCCTCTTAAGTGGCATTTACAAAAGTATCATTCATTTAAAGGTTACATCCTCAAGTGAATACATGTGCAAAAGAGGCATACAGTGATTAACAGTGAATGGAAACCTTGGACGTTGGTCAACGGTATTGGAGTTTGAGCTGATTAGAACAGTCCCAGCTGATCAAAATCAAACTGTGTTATTTGTGATTTTCTATGGTTTGTCACAGTGGGAAGTTCACACTAAAAATACTTTAGAGATTGAATTTCATAGCCATTATTGTTTTAATTATGGGTCCGCTGTCTGCTGTCTCTCCATTAAGTCTTTTTGGAATTCACATCAAAGGAATATAAAAATGGCCCATTGAAAATATTTTGACTACGAAGTGGATAGTTTCAAATGGTAAGACTTTGTAAGTTTATTCTATTCTTTTATTTTTATTCCCTTTTATTTCATAAATGGACTCAAATATTCAACCAAAAATATTGTACTTAAATTAGATGTTTTACTGTTCCCGTTTCCAAAATATTTTAAATACCAGGGCTTTTTTACTTCCAATAGCTTGACACCTTTAAGTTACTTTATTATAATTTTAATGCTAATAAAACTTATTCTAAAGACATAATGAAATCAACTCTAAAGATAAGATTTGATCTCATCACAGAAATATTGACATTAGAGTGAAAGCATAAATAAATAAATAAATCCAATTGCATTACTGTTTTCACTCTTTACATGATTTAAGATGCATGTTTTAAAAAATGAGCTAATGCATAACACAGTGTCTGGAAAGCTTAAAAATATAACTACCGTGGTAAAAATATGACTACTGTGATTATTATTCATCTTTATGATTTATTTTACACTATTAGTTTATAATATTGGTTTAAATGCTAGTTTTAGTGTTACATGTGTAATATCCTAAATTTAACTGAGAATTTCTTCAGCATGTGCATATATACTAACTTGTATAATTTGCTCAGCTTGAGACCTGGCTTCAAAATAAAAGGGAACAAAATGATATTCTGATTTTAATATTGCCAGACATAAAATTTTGTTTTAAAAATTCTTTATGCAATTTCATGAAATTCTCCTCAAACCTAGAGAAGCACTTTATGAATTTATTGAGCATCAGCACAAACTAAACAGTAATGAGCTCATTTTCATAGAATGAAGCTTAATACACTTCCAGCTGTTGAAAACTTGCACAGCAGGATACTGGCTGCAACACAGAACTCTCATCTGCTAGTGAAAAAAAAATCAATTTAAACTTGTAACAAAAGACTCTATGTCTTGAGGAAACCATTTTCTACTGAAATCTATGTGTGTGACTTAATGTAAAGCTAAAGCATGACTAACCTTGTTTTCAATACATTTGTACCCATTTATCTTAAGAAAATTAAGGTTCAGAACAGTTTGCCAACAGTTTATTCTGGTTAGGATATAGGACTCTCCAGAAGGAAGCCAAATCCCAGACATGGCAAATTGGAGTAAATTATTCCAGATTCTGCACAAGGCAGTGAGGAGAGGGATGGGGCTGCTACCCCCAAAAGATAGATAATACTCAGGAAACCTGAGGCAGGGAAAAGAAGGTGCTATGGCCATCTGGTAAAGAAAATTCATTCATTCATTCAATAGTATGAGGCATATCCTTACAATTAAGGTAGACTTGACAACCAGCATACAGCTCTCATTCATTCATTCACTCACCCAGTTATTGGGCAACCACTAGTACAATTAACATCTCACGTCTTGCTTTCACACTACTTTCAGTGTTTTCATCCTAGCCTTATCCAGTGTTGGTGATAATTGCTCACTCTTGAGGTCATCTTTGATTCTTCTTTCTCCTCCACACTCCATATCTAAGACATCATTAAATCTTTTCCATTAGACCTTCCTATAGCACTCACCACTACACCTTTGCCCAACCCACCAACTATCATGATTTATCTAGAATACCATAGCCCGCTCTCCCTATACACCTTTCTGTTCTGTTCTGTACATAGTAACAACAGCTATGCTTCTAAAGACTTAAATATGAACACCTCAATCAACTGCCCAAAACCCTCCAATGGCTTCCTCAAATACATGGGAGTACAATTCAAAATCTTTATAGAGGCTTATATGGCCCTTCACACTTTGGTCCTGGCTATTCTATCTCCCTCACCTCATCTCTTGCCACTCTCCTCTTTATTTTCAGTGTTCCAGTCACACTGGGTTCCCTGGCATTCCTCCAATATGTCAAGCATGCTTCTGCCCCAAGGAATTTGTACATGCTGTTCTTTCTACCTGGAATGTTCTTTCTCCAAATCCCCTCATGCACATAGACTCTTTCTCTCTGCTCTCTTAGCTAAACTATTGATGTAGCTGATATCCTTTTGTAATATTTTTGCCCTTCTCTTTGTTGCCCATTCACCATCCAGTCCTTCCTCTATCTATTGCCACCAGTGACCCACCCGTCTAAAGCACAGATCTAATGTGGCTTCTTCTCTGCTATGAATTCTTTCTTTTTTTTAGTTTATTTATTTTTATTTATTTTTTTCATTTTTTTATCTCTAATTTCTTTATTGGTTAAGGTATTCTACCACTGTCTATAAAAAGAATTACATTCATACAGCCTTAACAATCTGATCTTAACACTTTTTTTGCCCTCTCCTTCTCTACCTCTCAACCTTCACTTTATAATCCAGCTACACCAACCCATTTGTTCTTCTTACCTGCCACACACTCCTATCTCTTTTCTTTGATTCATGCTGTGCATCCTACCTGCCACCTCTAACTTGTGTTTTAGGGAAGTTCTACACCAGGAATCCATAGTAAGTGAGTGTGAATAGTATTCATGGAAGAACAAAGACTTTAATTCTTTGGTTTTAATGTTAATGTGTAATATACTAAATTTAGCTTAGGATTTCTTCAGCAAATTATACAGGTTGAAGGAGGAGACATTAGATGAGTAAGAGGGAGGAAGAAGGGTCTTCTAGACAGGATGACACTTGACAAGGCAGAGAAGTTGGAGTGCAGTTCCTGAAGGTACCATTCCTTGAGATTTGCTGGGTCTTTGGAGAATGCACAATACAGAGATGTAAAAATCACACTAGGGAAGTGGTATGGATGAAGTGAAATTACAGAAGCCAGACAAAGTCATGAGACAGGAGCTTGAACTGATCAGGGTTCCACAGAATATTATAAGAATGAAATAAAATGCTATCTATAAAATCACTAGTACAGTATTGGGCACATAAAAATTCCTCAATTTGTAAGAGCTGTAATTAGCAATAAAGATTTGTGATCAAGGTAACCATAAAAGCAAAGTTCTCCAACAGGAGTGGGTGGAAAATCTCTGTCCCAAGACAAATACCTCCAAATCCAAACCCAAGGCATTTTTATAGATTTAATAGAATCACTTCTAACGTCTTTTTTCAAATAGGATAACTTAGTTTAATTAAACTAATACACTTTTAAGGATAGTCTTATGGGTTTACTTCTTTCTGAGATAGTTTTAGGTTTGCAAACATATCACATAAAAGATTAAATTGAACACCATTTATAATTTGCTTGAAATAAATTCATGACCCAAAGAGCGAGTTTAACTATACCATGTGCTCTTTCACTACAAACCAAAATAGATCAGTCCAACCTTACATCTTGTGACAGCAGAGTAACTACGTATATTTAACTCTCGACTACTGCATTGTAAATGTCTTCAAGATTTAAATGCAAGAGTGGCAATATTCCTTGATCAGTAAAACTTTAACTATAAAGAGCTCAAGTCCTGACAAATGGTATGTCTTAATGGATTGAAGGACATTTACTGTGAACCATGTGGTCGTGTGCAGGAAGTATAATACAAGTGCTGGGGATGTGTCTGGAATGTCTCCATTACATTAGAGTCTCACTACAGCCTTCAGACTTGAGAGACTTGTAAATCCCCAATATGTGACTTTCATTTTGCTAAAGAAGCTGACTTTACAGTTCTCGTGAGCACTATGATTTTTGCATTACAAAGAGTGACCTAAGGAAGAGTGAAATTAGAATGTTTTGAAATGTATTGGAACTTTGAAATTCAGTTTTGATGTTGTCAGCTAAAAAATCTAAGATTACAAATGCAGTGATAGATCAAGTCATTAAAAGTTGTTTTTGTGTGTGTGTTTTTGTTTGTTTGTTTTTTGTTTGGAGAGGGGGGCAGCAGCAAAGGAAATCTAAAGAAATAAGACAGGTTGGTATTTAGAGCTTTCTTTTGTGGAACATTTTGAAGTATGTAGGCTCTCAATCCCTCCTAACCAGGCTTCTATGTGTTGGAGTGTTAGTCATCCATACAATGTCCTTCCCTTTCTGACTCAACCTTTATAGAAACTACCTGCAGCAGGACTGGCTACATAGTTTTCAGGGACCAGGATAATACAAAAATACAGGTCCTCTTGGTCCCAAGTAAGCAATTTTAAAAGAGGAGACAGTAGACCATTAAACTACATGGAGTCCTAAGCTCAGTGCCCTGAGAAACTGCCCAGGTTGCATGCCCAGGAAGCCAGCTGTAATCTATAGTAGAATAGCAGCGAGAGAGCACCCAGCCTCACCATTTCACACACTAGCTGCCAAAGTATATTCAGTAGTTTGATTAAACTATACATTAGAACTTAACCAACATCACTTCCTGCATTCTTGAAACTTCCAATTTCTTCCAGCCAATAAGCACTGATGTGTTTTTCTAATGATAAGGATTAATTAAGTCATATTTTGGGGGGAAAGTACTATTTTGCTCTTTATTACTTCTGTGAATGGGAAGACTGCCATAAATATTGTGTATTTATTTTTTAAATATATTTTTATTGATTTTAGAGAGAGAGGAAGGAAGAAGAAAAGAGAGAGAAACATTGATCTGATGCCTCCTGCACATCCCCACTGGGGACCGAGCCCACAACCCAGGCATGTGCCCTGACTGAGAATCAAACTGGCAACCTTTTGGTGCATGGGATGATGCTCAACCAACTGAGCCACACCAGCCAGGATATTGTGTATTTATTAAGTGTTCTTCTAGATGCTGGTGATACAGCTCAATTTTGGTTGTGCAAAAATAAAAATAATTTATTGGAGACCAAAATGTGATGGTTTAAGTCAATTTGACTTAGTAAAACTGTTCTTCTAGATGCTGGTGATACAGCTCAATTTATTGGAGAACAAAATGTGATGGTTTAAGTCAATTTGACTTAGTAAAAACCTTTAAATTAATATTTATAATTCACTGAATTTAATTGTAAGAAAAGCAGGAAATTGTTGATGAGAAAATGGATGAAAACCAGGGAAATTTATCATTTTCAGTTAAATGAATCAATACTTTTTTATTATCATTTTTTGGTTATTTTATTCCTATGATGTATGTCCAAGTGTTGTGTAAGCATTCCTATGTTCCATTATGTCCTTCTTCTTTAGAGACCATATACAAAGAAACAAAAATCAGATAGCAAAAAGGATAAACATATGATACTTCTTATGACAATATCAAATTTTCTCTTTTCTCTACATTAATCGTTCCTTGCATAGAATGTTGCCTCACTGTTTTCCTTTGCTACTTGAGGTGGGAATATGTTCACCCATAATTTTACATTCAGGATGCTCATTATGTACATAGCATAATTCTCATGAATCACAATGGCTTTGTAAGTATTTCAGTATAGAGAGAGGCTCTCTGGAGGTCAAGGGGGATTTTCTTTCCCCATCATATATCCTCTGCTTGTGGCAGTCCTATTGATTTCAGTCTACAGAAAAGTACTGACTCTGTCAAATGACTAATTTTTATTTCAGATGCTCATTCTGCATTTAAACTTTACTCTCTTAGGAGTATTGTATCTTTTTTCTCATTATCAAATTCTATACTTCATGTTGCTGAAAAGATGAATGAGCATTTCTTGAATAGCAAGAATTGACAGAAACATTATAGTTTTATGTTGATTCCTAAAAGTAGTTTGGAGTCTTGAGGGCTATAAAGCAAAGAAATAACTGTCTGGCTATTCATATGCTCATTTCAGTAAATAATCTGTTTTTATAATTTGTAGCATTTCCTATCAGGAGATGTAAGAAACAACCCCAGTTTTTATAGCATTTTACTTCGAAATTGCCATACTTGCACATATGGCCATCTTGTTCCCTGCAAGAATAGCCCAGGAATTCATTTTTAATAAAGGATCTATTTAACTCTCAGTTAAGGAACTACAAATAGTCCCCAAAAAGCCTGCTGACCACAGTCTGAAAATATGAAATGTTCTTTGGAGGCTTTTGGGTGTGGAGTAAGACACATTTTCATAATATTCAGTATGTCATCATCAAGTAATGTTTACAAACCCCAACACCCCGGGGATGCATGCAAGCTTTAGCAAGCAGATGTTAGCAGTCAAGGAAAAATTATGACTGCTGCCTGAAAATATTCCCTCTTGCCTATCAGTTACATACAAGATATTCAAGATCTCTTCTTTTTGGGGTGTGTAATTTGCCTGGTTTATAGGACAGTTAATCTAAAAACAAATTTGGAAATTCCTCCATAAATGGCCATCCAAGAATCTCTTGTCCATATTTATGTGAGTTTTTCCTATTGAAAACTCCTATTGAAAAAAAACCTAGCTGTGGGTACTCTAATAATATTATTTTAAATGATTACTTTATACTTAATTTGACATAATGTTTTTTTAATTCCAAACTTTCCATCTTGCATCTTCACTCTTCTGAATATTAGGTTATTAAAAATGCTAATTGTATCACATAGCAACTTTAAATACCTATTAACTTCAAGTTCTGAGAACTGACATATTTTTTTAGTGGAAAGAAATAAAATAAGGTGTATCTTTGCCTCGATGTAGTGCTATTTAGAGATCAGATGTTCCCTCCTCCAGGTAAGGGTTTTTGAGGAAGGTTGAGGTGGTCTTTCCATAAGGACAAGTTAGAAGTATTGGATTAATTTTAAATCAACAAACAAATTTAAATATAACTATAGTGATATTGCTTGCGAACAGTCTTAATAGGTGATTAGATTCAATAAAAATAAATGGACAACCAAAGTGTACTTTTACTTCTGAAAGAGTTTTTCTTCAAAATTGTTGTAAAGAGTTAATTTTGACATGTAAATATAAATATTTAGTTTACCCACAGCAATGTTGAGAATAACCTCTGGCATTATCAACTAGAAATCAATCTTCTCATCCACTATCCACTTTTTAAAAATTACCTGAATTGCTTCAATCAGAAAGTTCATCAAGGCCAGCCTTAAAAGTAGACACAATTGGTAATTAACAATGTCATGTAATTCTAGGATTGTCCAGAAGAATTCCAGTTTGCCATTGCTTCTTCCTGCCACTTGTTCTTTTCTTATTAAAAAATATATATGATTGATTTCAGAAAGGAAGGGAGAGGGAGAGAGAGAGATAGAAACTAGAAACATCAATGATGAGAATCATTGATCGGCTGCCTCCTTGCACTCCCCCTACTGGGTTTCGAGCCCTAAACCTGGGCATGTGCCTTGACTGGGAATTGAACCATGACCTCCTGGTTCTAGGTCAACACTCAACCACTGAGCTACACCAGCCGGGCTTCCTGCCCGTTCTGATGCCCCAAATCCCATCACCTAAGCTTTATCCTGTTTGCTTAAAACTTTGATCTTTGTCAAAATTCTAATACCTGTTGAAAAACTAACATTGAAAGCTGTAATCAAGTTGTGCACTGGTGTTTCTCAGAGGTCCACAGACCTAGGGGAATCCTCATGTATATTCTTCCATCACTGTGCTTTTAATTCTGCAATCAGACAATATTTTTTTTGGTTAGAAAGTCAAAACTCTTTTGGCCTGGTAATGGGCATTCATTTCTTGGGAAGTGAGAATTGTTTTCTTCTAAGTTCCTTGTATTTTTCAAGTTGAGAAACACAGAGCGGCATGCCACTGTCAGTGGATGGTCTGATGGCAGGAGGGAAAGGAAGTCTCCGTGAGGAAAACTGTAGAAGTGGAGCTAGTTCTCGGACTGCTGTAGACAGGTGGGCAGACGGCAAATGGAAAGCCCGGCTAAGAATGAAACCAAGACTGAATGTAGGACACAGGGTGGGGACTGAAGCTAGGAATGGAGCCATCCACGAAGGCCTGGAAGCAGATCCTTGGCATTGTCTTTTCTTTTAAAAAAAAATCATCCACACTGACTCTCTTTCAGCAAGCTGTTTATCTTGGGCCTTCTGCACAGCCAGCTGAATGGAAAGTGGGGCCAAGAAAACGGAAAAGCTGAATCACCAGAGGTTGTGTCACTTGTCCAGGATCAAACAGGAAAGTACAGTACTGTCAGGGTTGACAGGGCCCAGAGCAGTCAGGCTTTCTGCTCACAGCTTTGGCCTTTGGATGATTCATTGTCCTCGGTTCTAGCTCAGACACGTACTTCATGACCCGGGATTAGCTGAGCAGATCTAAAAGGAAAGGTTCCTCACTTGTAAATGGTCTTACTCTTCTCCCTTTCCCCTATTTCTTTGGGGATTTGGATTCTGGTTGTTTTTATTTTGTTTTACTTTTTTTCTTTCTAAGCAGGAATTATCATATAAATCACCTTTGTCTTCAAACTTTAAGTGATGTTATAACGGAACCTGGGTGCATAAGAGCCCCTTTATTTTTCTCTATTTACAGACGTGAAGGATGGCCTTCAGGAAAGACCTATTGCCCCAAGACTCTTTAGTTCTGCCTACAGTGGTTCTCAACTTCTTCTGAGCCATTGACACCTTAGGCCATCTAATGAAGACTGTCGACTCCTTCTCTGAATTATGTTTTAAAATGCTTAAAATAAAACATATAGGATTATATAGAATTACAAAGGAAGCCGATTTTATTGAAATATAGTTTTCAAAATATTAAAACACCAAATTTTAGAGATAGTAATATAGGTGTTTCTTTATTCATACTTATATAACAAGACACAGTGGCAAATTTAAGAACTATTGTAATTTCAAAGTGGTGATGACAATAAGTGGTATGTGAATATATCTACAGCTACTGCAATGTAATATAAAAATATCTGTGATTTCCATTACTGATGAATCATAATAAAAGTCCCTGTGGTTTGTTGCTTATATTCATAATTGAAGGAAATGGTAAGTTTCAGCTTGAGGTTAGTGCAAATAAAAATGTCTTCTTTTTTTTTTCTAATCCGGGTCACAGACTAAATTCTATCCAAAGACCCCACCCAGACTGGGAAATCCTGGCCTAGAAGTTTGATGCAATATTGGACCTGATTAATTTTCTTATTGACTAGTTATAAGGACAGGTTTTTCTATGGAAGATTCAACTATTCAACTGAACTGTCAAATTCCTTCCTCCAATTTCCCCCAAATTTTAATTTTTTATATGCAAAGTATTCCTAAGCAACCATTAATATCATGCCAGAAACTGGTGAGATTAATTTCTGTCATACCTTATTTCCCTCCGTCCTCTTGATGTGTTAAACATCACAGAGTCTGGAATTGGCGCTGCTGTCTCAGCCAAGGTAACTGAATGGCCTCTGTCTTGGGGCCTTGATTTCCTCCTTCCTCTGGCAACTCCTTAAGCAAGGAGTGCACACACCACGCCATTCCCACATGTTTATGTACTTTTCCTTCAAAGGACTTCTTGAAACAGATGCGGCCTTTCCATGAGAAGCCTCTGGATGCTGGTCCACAGAGAGTAGACCATGCTGTTCCTGACTTTGCATTTTGGGGAACAAAATCCAGTTCCACTGATGGTTTTTCCATTGGAATTCTTGGCCACAGTGTACATAGGCACAAGCCTATGCCCACCTAATTTCATTTTCAGTCTTCCCAAGAATCTAGTGTGAGTATATTTACTTTACATTTCTATTCTACACATTCTTATTAACCCAAATGTTGTTTCACTTATTTACTCATGGTTTGTAGGAAAGTTCTCTTATTAGCTAGATAATCACTAGATGCCTGTCACCATCTGAGCCAGAGGGAAAAAAAGAGAAAGAAAACGCCTAAAGAAAACAGGCAAATGAATTCTTGAGTGTTATAACTATGCAAAGTTTGCTCCTAAGGAATCAAAACCCAGGTACATGCATTTGACCGGAATCGAACCTGGGACCCTTCAGTCCGCAGGCCGACGCTCCATCTACTGAGCCAAACCGGTTTCGGCTCTACACATTCTTATTAACCCAAATGTTGTTTCACTTTTTTACTCATGGTTTGTAGGAAAGTTCTCTTATTAGCTAGATAATCACTAGATGCCTGTCACCATCTGAGCCAGAGGGAAAAAAAGAGAAAGAAAACGCCTAAAGAAAACAGGCAAATGAATTCTTGAGTGTTATAACTATGCAAAGTTTGCTCCTAAGGAATCAAGGAATTTAGAACATTTTACTAGTAAAAAATGCAATGGATACTGTAATCATATATATAAAATAAGCCATTTAACCAAAATATATAGCTTGCTTATAAAGTGGGTGTTGTTATTTAATTAAGCACTGCTATTTTTTTTTTAACCTTGACTCTAAGTGGGTGTTGTTCTTCACCATGGATGTGGGTGTTGCTTCATGTAGTGTGCATTACTACAGCTCTCATCCTGGTGTCTGTGTGCCATGACTTGCAGGCTGTTGACATTCAGAGAGAGTATGTCCTCTTGCCCTGCACTGCTTTAGTTGGACAACACTGAGAGATTTGCCAGGGTGTGCTGGTAAATGTTTAACAACTGGCTCTCCAGGGGAAATAAAGGCCAGATTTGTAGCATTTACCAATTTTTGTGGGGTAAATCCTCCCACCACGGATGATTTCAGGCTACCAAAATGACTTCACTAACCCCAGAGTTGGGAAAAGATGAGTACAAGTGGTTCTTGTAACCCAGAGCAAACCAGCTTTACCACCTCACTCTAGACTCACTTATTCCTTAAGGCTGAGTAATATACTCACACTAGATTCTTGGGAAGACTGAAAATGAAATTAGGTGATTGTCTATATCTGGGGTTGTTTTTCTCTTTTTATTCAAGCTCATTCATACAGCAATATCACAGATGAGAGAGAGAGAAGAGAAAGGTATCCAGAATAAAACCCTCTCCCTCTGACACTCTCTCTCTGGAAGCTGATTTCTGGGACTGCAATTGTGGTAACAGTCAGCATTATATGGCCTTGTTATAGGCAAATTTATGTTTTGTTTTAATGTTGTTCATTACTACTGATGTCACCTACTAAATGACTCCAGAAGCTAAATGTGACATCTGTTAAACATTCAAGTCTTGCACCTTCATAGATCCAAGTCTCACACCAGCTTTTTGCAGGCCACACATGTTCCAGTTAATTAGGGAAGCCATAAAAATTTTTGCCTGACGAAGCAGGATCCGTAGCTCTTTATCAGTTCTCATGAAAGTATTATCTAGAATGAGATGTTCTTTAAGCAGAAACATTTCACCTTTAAAATGCTTTTAGTATACTATAATCCTGTTGTTTGAAATGAGGGTACATTATGTCTACAGAACTCTCCTGGTTTACCCGATCTATAAAAAGGGAAATGGTGTTGATATAACACAGACCTACCTTGGCTCTTCATGCTCACCACATCCTTTCCTACATGTCTGTAAACTCTCTGGAATTATTTTCAAAATGCTAACCAGTGGCTTATAAAATCCAACTCTTTTGATTCCTTCTTTGAAAATTGGGACTATCAGGGGCTAAGTGGCTAAGTCGCCCAACCATCTTTTTTTCTTCATTGACAAAACACCACCCCAGACTCTAAGATCTAACTGTATTTGTATATTGAGATAAAATTCACATACCATACAATTCACCTACTGAAAGTGTGCAATTCAATGGCTTTTAATATATTCACAGAGTTGTGTGACTATCAACACCTTTAATTTTAGAACATTTTTATCACTCCTAAAAGAAACCCTGTATTCATTAGTAGTCATTTCCCATTCTCCCCTTCCCATGGGCACAGGAAACCACTAATCCTTCTGCCTCTATAGATTTGGCTATTCTGGACATTTCCTATAAATGGACTCATACACAGTGTGTGGTCTTTTGGGACTGGTTTCTTTCATTTAGCATAATATTTTCAAAGTTCATTCAAGTAGTACCATGTATCAGTATTGTGCTCCTTTTTGCAATATGATTTGCAAAAAAATTTCTCCTATTTCATAGACTGTTTTTCCTTGTTGGTGTCCTGTGTGCAGAACAAAAGTTTTAATTTTGATGAAGTCAATTTTTAAAAGATATTTTCTTTTGTTGCTTTTGCTTTTTGTGTCATTTTTAACAATCCAAGGCCACAAAAAGATTTAAGCCTATGTTTTCTTCTGAGTTTTATAGACTTGGCTCTTACATTTATGTCTCTGGTCTATCCTGTACAAGTTTTTTTCTATGTTGTTAGTTTATTCTTTTATATGTGGATATACAGTTCTAGCACTCTTTGCTGAAAAGACTATTCTTTCCCCATTGAATTGTCTTGGCACTCTGGTTGAAACTCAATTGACCATTCAGTCAAATCTTGATTTAAGTACATGGAAGACTTAAGAAACTCTAGGTCAACACTCAGGTGCCTAGTAGAAAGTCAACTTTATTGCCAGTTCTTTAGGTATAATTGAGGTTAATTTGAATCTGCATTCCACAAAGTGAGGAGCTGTGGATCCATGTCAGACAGAAAGAGAACTCTAGTGAAGTGCCTCAGAACACTGTTCTTGCCTTTGTTCTATTTAGCACTTTATTGATTTAAGTGGGGATGCACGTTTATTAAACTTCCAGGGAACTCAAAGCTTAGAAGAGAGTTATTCAATACTCCATGTAATAAAACTCAAATTCAAAATACTCTTCATTGGCCAGAAAATTAGATTGAATAAAGAAAATGAAGGCAACCTGAGATAAACTGGAACTCTTAGTTTAAAAAATTAATTACAGCCCACCCGGCATGGCTCACTGGTTGAGCATCAAGCTATGAACCAGAAGGTCACAGTTTGATTCCTGGTCAGGGCACATGCCCAGGTTGCGGGCTTGATCTCCAGTAAGGGACATGCAGGAGGAAGCCAATCAATGATTCTCTCTCATCATATATATCCTATATAATAAAGAGCTAATATGCTAATTAGACCAAACAGCAGAACAACCATCTGGATGACCTTCTGGAAGCCGGGGCTGTGAGGGCTGGCCATGGCTAGAGGGCTGGCTGGGGCTGCAAGGGTCGAGCCCCTTGCATGAATTTCATGCTTGGGCTTCTAATATATATATATCCCTTCCTCTACCTTCCTCTCTGAAATCAATAAAAATAT
>NW_005370755.1:3359999-3375866 GCF_000412655.1 Myotis brandtii
TATATATACTACACACACATACACATATGCAGATAAGATAGATAAATGAATTATACAGTTTATGAAGACACTTTGTTCAATGTTTTCTTTTTGTTCAATATTTTTATGTCTAAAAGTTTTGGGTAAATAGCCCCTCTGTACATTTCACTTGCTTACTTTTTTGATATATGTGTGTGTTTATATATATATAGATTAGAGACAAGTCTTTTAACCCACAGAAAGTTGAAAGAGGTAAAATAAATGGCTGTGATTAGAAGTTACTATGTGCCCTAAATTTCTACTCTAAATAAGACTATAAAAGTAACCAGAGCATTCTTTTCATCTCTAGTTGGTACCATCATCATCTCAGGATAATTGCCTAGCATTTCTCTAAGGGTCCTGGGATGAGGTCTTGGGCATCCCTTCCATCATGTGCCCCTATCAATAGTCTCAGAGACCTGAAACTTGAGTAGTTAAAGTCTTATACTTTTAAGCAAAGGATCCAGATTCAGTGTGGTTAACTTTATCCCTAACAGGAAATGAGGGAAAATACAGTTCTAAGCAATCCTGCCTCTTGTATCCTTCAGCTTTACAAGAATATATTGTTTAATTCTGAGTGCAGAGACATCAGAATAATACTAACAAACTAGGAAACATTCTGGGCAAGGTAAAAGGCACTGCGTGTGATATGGAAGCATGTCAGATGAGGGATGTTTGAGAAATAAAAGCAATGATCTAGCCTGGAGAAGAAAATATTAGAGAAGCTATGATGGATATATTCAAATATTAAAGCAGCAATCATGTTTTATGGAGGAATATATAAATATTTATTTTCTGTTTCCAGACATGAATACTAAGAACAATGGATATTTTAATTCAGACTAATGAAGAGCATTCTAACACCTACAATTGTATGGTCAAGAAAGGCCTGCCCTATGAGTGATGAATAAGATTTCTGAGCTCTCTAAAGCAAAAATTGGAAGTTTGCCTATTGGGGATACTATAAGACAGATGGGGAAATGTTAGGGTAAGATCCCCTTCAAATATAAATGCCTATAATTCTCTCCCTTTTCTCATCCAGCCACAGCCCATATCATATATGGCTTTTCTCCACAATGATATCAAAGCTTATTCATCCTTCTCCAATCCATTTTTCAAACTTAGTAAAACATCTGGTCTTTGGTGTTGCATTATATTCACAAAAGATGCTCATTCCATTGTATAAACAATTGACCACCCTGGATGTAAGTTCACATTAATGAAACTTGTCCTCCTTTTCTCCTTCCATTTATAATGTGCCTTCTGGTAACTATTTATTGAAGGGCTAGCTGTCAGTCTAGAAGCACTGGTTTCACTCCTCATTCATGCTGTTAGGTTCTCCACCCCATTCCCCCTTCAAAGGTGCAGCCAAGCCTATACATGGAAATATGGTAGGAGTAGGGTGAGCCAAATACATGCTTCTTCCTGAAATGTGTTGCTAAATGAGAGCAAACTGTCACAGTAGAATATCTGTTTTTGAACTATGTCCCAATTGGTCTAGACCAGCAATGCCATATCTAGTAGTAGTGCTTACATTTACATTTTGATATGACTAGTCTCTTATATATTCTGTTTGTGAGTACAGTATAAAAAAGAGCACATCCATTTTTTTTCTGGTTCCTAGGCTGTCTTAATTTTAAATAAAAAAATAATCTCTGATCTTAGTACAAGTGGTGGCCTACACACACACACACACACACACACACACACACACACACACACACACATTCCTGGCAATTCAGTAACCATATGGCTTTTATTGTTTTATAAAACTTGAGATGTCACGCTAACTGGTTCGGCTCAGGGGATAGAGTGTCGGCCTGTGGACTGAAAGGTCCCAGGTTCAATTCCGGTCAAGGGTATGTACCTTGGTTGCGGGCACATCCCCAGTAGGAGGTGTGCAGGAGGCAGCTGATCAATGTTTCTTTATCATTGATGTTTCTACCTCTCTATCCCTCTCCCTTCCCCTCTGTAAAAAACCAATAAAATATATTTTTAAAAAAACTTGAGATGTCAGGCTTCATATATTAATAAACTGTAAAATAATTCTTCTAACCTTTTTTTCCCCTATGCAATCTAACCTGTTCTCTCTTAAACTTGGTACACAAAATATTAGTTACAGATTAACATTGGGAAAGAAGAAACTACCTATTTTTTGTGCTGTCATCATGAAAATATAATAAAATGTGTTTAGTTCTGATGGAGGAATCAATACTGGTGCATGGCCTTCAAGTGATCTGATGGAAAAGGGAGTGTCTGTTTGTCACCATGCTCCTTCCTTCCACTAACATTAAAAAAGCATTGAGTGAGAGACATTTTTACATGTTTTGGTTCATGAAAGGAGGAAAGTTGGCATGCCCTAAGCAATTACTCTCAAAGGATGGGCGAAAGGTTAAATAGAAGGCCTAAATGATTTCCTCTTTCAATCTGAAAACAGCCTCTACAGAACTATTTATAATCTACAAGACAGGAACCAGAGAAGAGTTAATGCTTTGAAATATGGGAGTGTAAATATGCACCCTCCGTTTAATGATCCCTCTTAAAAAAGAAAATATTTTTTGAAAACTCTTGGGAAAGTTGCTGGGTGAGGTGCAAAGAGACTTGAATTCTCATCCCAGCACCGAGAATTCCTAGCTCTGTGATATGGAACAGGTTACTTAACCACACTGAGTCTTAGTTTTTTTTTGCCTGTGAAACAGACATTTTTATGTCACAACATAAGATTATTGAGAAGATTTAGTAAGTTAATATATATGAAGTGTTTAGCATGATATTAGACTCTGTAGGTACTTGCCTCTCTTAAGATAACAGAAATAAGTCTTTGATCATAAAGAAAATTAGGTAATTTGGAATCAAATCTCTTAATTTTTTAAATTTTAAAATGAATGAATATATCACTTTTAAAGATAGCACACACATTTGTGCTATCAAAACAGAAATAATTTTGTGTGGTTTTGTGAGTGTATATTTATGGACATACACATATATCCATACTCACACATATAATTCATATAATGAGCAGAAAAATAGAGGAACTCAATAACAATTGTTGCATTTATTGAAGGCCTTCTGTGAATATCTTTTAATATTCCCAAGTTGTCACATCACAAACTCTGTGAGCTTGGACCATGAAGTGTAAAATTTCATACCATAAACTCTTCAGTCCTACTAGATGCACAGAAAGCTCACATTCTGTTCCAGAAGATGGACAGCCTTTCCAGGCAACTCACTTGAAAAGAATGCAGTGGCACTTCTGTAAAGTGACCAATAGGAACCTTTTGCTTTGCTGACAGAGAGCACATCTGGGTGAGTTTCAGTTTTAAGTGATCCCAAACTAATCCACACAATCTAAACATCTGTTTTTAACAGGATAACTAAGTATGGCTTTTTAAAAAGAATGTTGGAATCAGAGCTGGTTTAGGAGACTGGGAGTTTTACTACTTATTCAACCTTGAAGGTATTGCTTAATATTATCTGAATTTCCATTCTGTTATCTATCAACAAACACCACCTCATTTGCTTAAAATAAAAATAAGGCTTACCTTTGAATACTTCCCTCCTTGCTGTCTTTGCTACAACTGCACAGGTCTTCTTTAAGTTTCTTAACTATACTGAGCTCCTTTTCCACCTCAGGACCTTTTCCCAAGCTTCACTTTAATCCAGGAAGTCTCTTCCCATCATATCTTTCTGACTTCTGGTTTTGAATCAGCTTAAATATTACCTGTTCAGAGAGGCCCTCCCTGACACCCTCTACTATTTTCTGTCTCATACCACTTGTCATACTTACAATTGTTTAATTTGTTTGGTTTCTTTATAATTTGCTCAGCTATCTTACTGAAATATAGGTTCATCAAGAGACTCTAGCTCTCTTGCTCACCACCATATTCTGTATGCCCAGTAAAGTGCCTGATAGGGTTTAATAAAAGGTGCTGCATGGATATATTAGCATTTTCAGGGTTTTTGTTCCACTTAAATAAGATAACATGTGACATATTCTACAGTCTCAATTAAGTAGATTGTTTTAAAAATTCTTTTTAGGAGCAGAATTGGTACAGATTCATCTAGCTCATAAGTTAAAGTGGCTGTGCTTAGGTTGGAAAAGCAAAGTATCATAGGGTCATTATGGAGTCAAAGTCATTGCCAACCCACTGACAGGCCAACTTATAAAGGAAAATACCCCGAGACAAGGTGTCATCCATTTGAAGATATTCCCAACTTTAGAAGCACCAGCAGCCAATGTCAAAGCACTCATTTCCTCGAGACCAGCCAGATGGCAAGCTGACCTGAGCATGTATTCAAGATAACATTTTCTCCACCCACTTAGAGTAGGACAAATTTGTCATTACAGATATGGTTGTGCCTCCCTTACACAAGTTTGAGATAGGTGGCCTTTTCTTCTTACCTTTTCTTGGAGGAAGAGAAAGTTGCTTCAATGAGCCTTGTCTCTATCCTAACTTATCCTATATAATAAAAGGCTAATATGCAAATAGACTGAACAGTGGAACGACTGGTTGCTATGACATGCACTGACCACCAGGGGGCAGACACTCAATGCAGGAGCTGCCCCCTGGTGGTCAGGGCGCTACCACAGGGGAAGTACCGCTCAGCCAGAAGTCGGGCTCACAGCTGGCAAGTGCAGTGGTGGTGGCAGGAGCCTCTCCTGCCTCCGTGGCAGCACTAAGGATGTCCAACTGCTAGCTTAGGCTGGCAGGGAATGGGCCTAAGTCATCAGTCAGACATCCCCCAAGGGTTCCCGGACTGCGAGAGGGAGCAAGCTGGGCTGAGGGACCCCTCCTCCCCCAAGTGCATGAATTTCATGCACAGGGCCTCTAGTTTTCAATAAAAGCTAACATCATTTAAAACCTAATGGAAAAGGGTAGTTAAACTATTGAGGGATGTTTCTAAACCCAATGGAAAAAGGTAGTTAAATTATTGAGGGATGTTGAAAAAAACTGCATTTTTTTCAATTGATGACTTCAACCAGGTCTCTTTAAACAAATCCAAACAGACAAGGGGAGAAAGGAGGGTTCTGTAGATGCCTTCTTAAAATCAAAAGAAAGCCAATAAAAACTAATGATCTAATAACAAACAACTGCCAATTCTGTGTCACTGAGTCATCTTCTGTTGGGAAATGTTTGAATTTCACTAGGCTTTTAAGTACCGATGACTGATTTATTATTTTCATTTTTTATTTTCTTGGTGGATTGTCATGAAACTTTAGATCATTAATACAAAGAATAAAATGCCAAATAAAGTATAATTTCTTACATGAGTATAGTAATGATGATAATAATTACTGAAGGCTCTCACATTATTAAATCAACTGAATTCCAAGATGGTACAAAAATCATCCTTCAGAATATATATCACCATTTTCCTACTTCATCTTTTGATCTCTGCTCTCATTCTGATCTCTTGCAGCTTTCTCATCTTGTGCTACTCAGCCCACATCCAACATCTAGGCTGAGCCTTTTTCTAACATTCAAATATTTACATTCCTTTCCATTTTTTTAATAGGAGTTTGCTGTGTAATATATATTGTGCAAACTCTAAGGATACCATCATGAAAATCACAAGTAAGTTCTGGAGGAATTAAATAAAGTTACATGGGAAATAAGATTGCTTATTTCAGGACACTGGACAAAATAGAAAGTAAGCACTTCTTGAGTTCTTGTGTGTTTTTCTAATTAGAAAAGTTATACTCTCCTTTATGTGTTCAATTAATATGTGCTACTGATTCTCCAAATGACCATGCATCAATGTTAGTACATGCCTACTTTCTCAGTGATGAAATGTGCTAAATTGCTATATTGTTTTGGGGAAATTCTCTATAATGTCCTTTTACCCAATAAATAAAGACCCCAAAGGGAAAACTGCTACGCCCATTAACCTAAACAACCTAATTAATTACAACTTCATGTATCAGAAGTTTAAGCACTTAGATTATTTTTTCCTTTGTTTGGGGAATGCAATAATATTACAAATAGTAAATAGGGAATATTTCTGCAGGGAATATTAAAATATAAATTCATGGAGCTTTCAATTCGTCATCAGAAAGGGCACAATCTGACTCAGGTGAATGTCTAAGTACATATTTTTCAAAATTTTTTGAAACTATGACCCAAAGTAAGAAATAAATATTATATAGACTCTGATACACATAAGCATACACATCACAGCTAAAACTAAGATTTCATTAAAGGGTACTCTCAGTGGATATGAAAATGTGCTTATCATGTTCAAGGTAATAGAGAGTCAATGTGGCTGAAGCAGAGTGAGAAAAGGTGATAGGAGATTACGAGGTACGAACGAATCCAGGTCTCAGAGGATCTTATGGGAAGGTTTCAGCTTCTATTCTAAGTGTGAGATAGGAAGCTTTTGAGGAAATTTTAGTTGAGGAGTGACATAGTATGACTGGTTTCAACAGGGTTATCCTGACTGTTGTGTCATCAATAGACTGTAAAGGTTCAAGTACTGAAGCCAGTTAGGAGCTGTTCTCATAATGCAGGTAAAGAATGATGGTGGTGGGACCAGGGCAGTAGCAGTGAAATGAGTAAAAACAAGTGCATTTCTGGATTCATTGTGAAGTGTGAAGATTGAGCCACCTTGAGAGACTGGATGTGTGATGTGAGAGAAAGGCATTAGGTGTCAAGGGCAACTGTCAGGACTGACCTGAGCAACTTGAAAGATGGGGATGCTATTTACTGAGATTAGAAAGATAAAAGAGGAACATACTTAGAGGAAGAAAACAGTTTTAAGTTTGAACCACCCATTGGACATCTCAGTATATATATCTGGTTAGCCCAGCTGGTGTGGCTCAGTGGTTGAGCATCAGCCTATGAACCAGGAGGTCACAGTTCTATTCCTGGTCAGGGCACATACCTGGGTTGCAGGTTTGATCCACTGTGGGGGGTGTGCAGGAGGCAGGCGATCAATGATTCTCATCACTGATGTTTCTATCTGTCTCTTCTTCCTCTCCCCTCCCTGAAATCAATAAAAACATATTTTAAAAATATATGTCTGTTAGAGGCCAGAAATGAACTAGTCTCAGATTCATAAGAGAAGAGCGGGCTGAGTGTATACATTTGGGAGTTGTCAAAATATGTTGGTATTTAAAGAATTGGACAAGGAATCCCCACTCACCAAAGGAATAAACATTGACTGAGAAAGGAAAGATCAGAGCGGAGATGGGGAGGAAATGGGTGAATGCTCTGATCACATGCCTGTCTGCTCTCCAGGTACAAACAAACAACTGGTATCAGCATCAGCACATTCCCAAGTGCATGTCTTAATACCAGGAGAAAATTTTGCAAGATCCCATATCCAGGTATCTCATTGCCTTAGCTGGCTCAAGCTTCAGATCTGCTGGGGTATATGATTGCAACTTCATTTTGGCCAGCATTCATAAGTCTCTGTGGGGCACACACAAATGAGCTGCATTCGTTTTCTAGGGCTGCAATAACAAGGTATCACAAACTGGATAGCTTAGAGCCGTGGTCGGCAAACCGCAGCTCGTGAGCCACATGCGGCGGCTCTTTGGCCCCTTGAGTGTGGCTCTTCCACAAAATACCACATGCGGGTACGCACATACAGTGTGATTGAAACTTCGTGGCCCATGCGCAGAAGTTGGTATTTTGTGGAAGAGCCACATTCAAGGTGCCAAAGAGCTGCATGTGCCTCGCGAGCCGCCGTTTGCCGAACCGCAGTTTGCCGACCACTGGCTTAGAGCAATAGAAATTTATTATCTCAGGTTAGAGACCATCTGAAAGCAAGGTGTCAGCAGGGCCATGGTCCATCTAAAGGTGCTGGGAAGACCTGTCCCAGGCCTCTTACCCAGTTTCTAGAAATTCCTTGACTTGGGGAAGCATAGCTTCACACAGTGTCTTCTCTGAATACACGTCTATGTTCAAATTTCTTCCTTTTTTAGGCACACCTGTTATATTGGACTAGGGGCTCTCCCTAACCTAGTATGACCTCATCTTAACTGCATCTGCAATGACCCTATTTCCAAATAAGGGCACATTCTGAGGTGCTGTGTGTGAGTTAGGACTTAAATATATGAATTTGGATGGGGGGGGGGGGGACACAATTCAGCCCATACTTGCCCTCTGAGAGTTTATGATCCAGTTAGGGAGAGAGGCATATACATCACTGATGTCTGTGAAAAATTACTAGGATGAAATCACAATGGGATTTGTTCCCATAGCAAGGATTTTTCTAATGCTATCTACCTACCAACTGCTTCAAAATTTTTCAGCATCATAATAAATAAATGTGTTTTATAGACACATCAGTATCATACAAATATTTCAATCATGACAAAAAATTGAATAACAATATTTCTATAGAGACATGTTATGCAGGTTTTAGTATGAGGCAAAAAGTAAAAATGCTCAATAATGGATTCCATTTAAGTAAGGAAGAGAAAAATAAAGGTGATACAGTGAAAGCACTGCATTTCAATTTATCATAACCAAGAGAACAAAGCACTTAACTCTTTAAATTGTGTCTACATGACAGGTCAGTGTGGGATTTTGGTGATTATCTAGTTAATCTACTCAGCACTGAGTGAACAGGGCAGGTGTTTGAGAGAATTATCCAGAACCTTAATCTAAATATGAGATTCAAATAAAGGGACTTAGAAATTAGAGGTCAGGGAAGATGAATCTGAGACTATTCTCCTGAAAATTTCAGGCTGACCATGATCATCACAGAAATATAGACATCAAATAAAGTTGAACAGCCCTAACTGGTTTGACTCAGTGGATAGAGCATTGGCCTGCAGACTGAAGGGTCCCAGGTTCGATTCTGGTCAAGGGCATGTACCTTGGTTTGTGGCACATCCCCAGTAGGGGGTGTGCAGGAGGCAGCTGATCAATGTTTCTCTCTCATCGATGTTTCTAACTCTCTATCCATCTCCCTTCCTCTCTGTAAAAAATCAATAATATATATATATATATTTTTAAAAAGTTGAACATATAAGATGGAGAATTCCAGGTGTGGTGGAAAAGTCTTGCATAGGGACACTGACATGAACCCCGCATTTGCAGCTGTGAACACTGGGCACATTGTGTAATTTGTTCCTATTACCAGTGGTTTTCTACTGAGATAGAACCAAGTAGCACATCATCCATATGTTACCTTATGTTGTACAGTCACAGCGTGTTTCCTTGGGTATATTTTGTTGCACACTTCCTTGCCTATTGTGCTCAAATAAAAAAGTGTCATAAAAATCGTGTCTGGTGGGAGGAAAACCTGCTATTTCATGTTTTTCACCCTTCACAAAAGCATCAAAACAAAGTTGTTTTTCACACCCTTTCTCTTTCTATACTGTTATTTCCTTGTATACGTAGTACTTTAAAACAAATACCAATCTGATGATGGCAGCCCTTTGCTGAAAAAGCTTCAATGACTTTCATTACCCTTGAAGCCAAGTACGAACTCTGAAACATTATCTGCAAAAGTCCCATAGAATCTGACCCCAGTTCACTTGTCTAGTTTTAAGAAATGTTTGGGTTTTGTTTGTTTTTCAGTTCCCCAAATAGTCAAAGCTATCTCTTGCCTCTGAGCATTTGTTCCTGCTGTTCCCTTTGCTTCTGTATTTCCTCATCTCTGTCCGGTTTGCCCTTACTCACCCTTCCAGTCTCAGTGTAGATGTCACTTGTTCCCACCCAGAGCCCCTCTGATCCTCAAGTTCACATTCAGCACTCTTTCTTCCAGCACTTCCTCATTTTGTGGCATGTATTACACTGGAGCATAATTGCCTGCTTACTTCTGTGCGTTCTCAGGGGAACCAAAAATTTTCCCTGCCTTGATAGAGGTTAGTTTCATGGGCTCCTACATATATAAAAATTCACTGAGGTGTGTACTTAGGACCTTCATACTTTATTGCATAAGTTAATACAAAATAAATAAAAAAATACATTTAAAATATTTTTTTCTCACTCTAATACCAAGGATATATTTTACCTTTCATTAGCTCAAAAGAAAAGGGGTCTAGTTTTAAAGGTAGTTTGTAATTCTGTTTACAAACTACCTTTACATCTATTTGATTATATTGGCCCAAACCTCCTAGCACAGGCAGTATGTAGCTCTAAAGCCTGTAACACCAAACCAGCTGAGGGGCTGGGGTTGGTCTTGTCTGAGCATCCCATGGGAATCAGCTCTTTTCCAAGTCTCCCAATCACATGAAACTCACTCTACTCTGGTTCTAGCCCTGCAAGCACCAACCAGATTGCACTTCCAAAGCCTGTTTTCAAATGGGTCTTAGAAAACCCAGGAATCCTTCTGATCATTAGCCACCCTAAACTGAACCCACCTCCAAAAATAATTATAGATTTCCTCTAACCAATGATGGAATTCCCCAGTTCTCAAACTCACTTCTTTAAGGGACTTCCAATGAACTAAGCAGAATTCTTGTGCAAGTAAGCCATTATTTCAGCAGATTGTCATTTTAATTTATTTTAAGAAATTAGTCCACACTTTTAGGGGGATGGAATTAATTCTCCTCTTGTAAAATGAATTAAATTTATATGCTTGTTTATAGAACCTTTGAGTTACTTTCATTTATAGTTACATTTGCTCATCATACAACTATTAACATTTTTTGAAATTTCACTCTATATTCATTCTGGTGCCATATTTGAAACCCATTGTTAACATTTCTAAATTAACTTTATTCTCCCTGGTCTTCCCCATCAACCCTATCTCTATTTGCTATAGTTCAGCCTCACAATACCTAAAATCCTGTCTTGGTCTGCAGCCATTTGGAGGGTTATGCAAGTTGAGTACAAAGTATCTTTGCCTATTTGTCTATATCAGTGGTAGGCAAACTCATTAGTCCACAGAGCCAAATATCAAGAGTACAATGATTGAAATTTCTTTTGAGAGCCAAATTTTTTAAACTTAAACTATATAGGTAAGTACATTGTTATTAACTTAATTAGGGTACTCCTAAGCTGGCCTTTGCTAAAAACGTCCTCAATCTGACTGAGGTACGTTTGCTGAGGTCGACCCCTTCCAACTCTCCCATCCACACTCACTCAACTCATGCATGCATGCCCTACTCTTTCGTACCTGCACGTGGTATTTTGTGGAAGAGCCACACTCAAGGGGCCAAAGAGCCGCATGTGGCTCGCGAGCCGTGGTTTGCCGACCACTGGTCTATATCTTCACTCTGGCTTTGAAGTGTGAGAAAGACTGGGATTATTTAACTTTTGGGAGAGGCTTTCTCCCAGGACAAAGTTTCCTGGAAATTTAAAATTTGCATCTGCCTTTGGGCATTATGCCTTGAAATCCATCGTAAATTCCATGTTATTAGTCCAGGAGATATCCACAGATAGCAGGATGCCTGGGATTCCAGAAGGAAGAAGAAAGCACTTGCAAAGACGCATTCCAGTCAGCGTCTATAAATAGACCAACACCAGAGAGCTTACTTCAGATGAATGCTAACCAGTGATTGTCATTAAATCAGACACCAATATTGTCAATTCCATGAAAGAATTCTTATTCTGGGCTGGAGCACATGTTCGCCAGCTCCTCCCTACCCACTCTGAAGTTAGGCTTGGCCAGGCATACTGGCCTCTGAAATGTGACTGAAACTGCTTTGGGTCACTTCTGGTTGTAAGGAGATTACCAGCCAATGCACAACTCCCTCCTTCTCTCCTCCTGGCCCCTGACTGGAATTAGCATGGGTTTAAGACAGGCTATCATGAACAAAGCAGCCCTGTTGACCCTTGATGGACATGTAGCATGAGCAAAAAATAATCTCTGTTGTTCTAAGTCACTAAGATGTGGGGGTTGTTTGTTATGGCAGCATAACTTAGCTCATCCAATGT
This sequence comes from Myotis brandtii, assembly GCF_000412655.1. Classification (NCBI taxonomy): domain Eukaryota; kingdom Metazoa; phylum Chordata; class Mammalia; order Chiroptera; family Vespertilionidae; genus Myotis; species Myotis brandtii. The sequence goes on from NW_005370755.1 coordinate 3,371,855, forward strand.
TACAAAGTCCATCCACAAGAGCATTTTAAAGAATCTATGTTTGTGTTTTTCATTGAGTGAGAAAGGGTTGCTGCAGGTTATCAATTCAGTGATTCAGAGCAGGAGGTTAGAAATTTTGTTGACTTACCCTATTTATAATGTAATATTCTATAATGCTTCCTTTTAGTATAGACACTTTAGTACCTTTTGAAAAAAATACTTTTAATTTTGTGTTCTTCTATGTTCCTGTACACCTATAGTTACTTCTTAAAATCTTTTTGATGAATGTTTAATGTATATTCCCATGAAAATAACTAATAGATTTCTGCTTTTACCACCATTACATTTTAAAATGTAAGTCCTATGCCTATGTTATAAACCCAAACAAATTTTTCATTTTGATGTTTAGGCACTTTATCTGACAACCACACAACAACCAGAAGATTATAGTCTTCTTCCCTTTAATAAATCCCATAAGAAACAGAACTAGTAACAGGAAATTAGTGTTCGAAAAAGCAGCCTTTGCGTGGCTGTGAAAAGAAAAATCTGTAAAGATAAGGCTTTTATGACTATGAATTCATGAAAAAAAAATCCAACTATTTTCTTGAAGTCAAGCTTTTTTTGAAATGTTGTAAGACATTCCTCCAGGCTTCTAATGATCTCCTTTAATCAGATATTATATTGTGCCTTTTAAAAAAATCATTTCATTTTTTCAGGTGCTCCCCTGAGTAGGGTGAATTTAAGGATTATTGTTGCTGGGTGTGGATCTTTTTAGGAGAACTGGCAAACCCAGCCTTTGAAACTGCTGTTTTCTCATCAGCTGGGAGCAGTAACCTAATTCCTGCTCTCTGACCAGATTTGACCTGAGTGGACACAGTTCGCCTTCCATCCAGGATAAACCGGAGGGAAGAGCTGGGCCGCAGGTCTCCAGCTGAGAAAAGAGGAAGGCGGGGAAAGATAAGAACTGTGGTTTCAAATATCCTTAATGGGAATTCTGCACAGTCATTTTTCTTCGGGGCTGGGTGCTGTCAGAGGTTTGATTACTGCCTCCTCTTGCCTGGGAAACCTTTTGTCTGGTCCCTCTAGTGTCTGGATTTTGGCCAGGCTGCTTTTTGTGTTTTCCAGGTAACTCCTGTCTGTCTCCGCCCAGCCTTGGAGTGACTCCCACGTCTGTGACCGATAGACCACTGTGTCATTTCCAGAGATCCAAGTTTTCCTCACACATCCATGCCCTGGGAGGTGAGAATGAAGTTGCTGTTTTTAAAAATTTTTTCCTGGCTATTGTCTTACTGGCTCAGAAAACCCAAAATGCCTTCAAGCCACAGCACTGGGCACTGTCATCTGTATTTTCATTGGTTTTTGTTGTTATGTGCACTGAAAGTAAACCAACATGCCAGGAAAGAGGAGAACAGAGAAGGAATGGCATTTGTTGGAGGTGTCTGATTTCTGAGTCTGAGGGACCTGTCACATGGAGCCTGGGAATGATTTAAATTAGCTGCAGGACTGAAACGCCCTGGCCATGTGGCACGTTAAGGCCCAGCCATCCAACCAGGGAGCAGCCAGGAAGGGGAGAAGCGGATAGACGTTGGGAGGCCAGCTGCAGACACAACCCCTGCTGCTCGCCTCTGCCTGCATCTCCACAGGCTAACAAAAGGTGATTCGCTGAGGCGCATGTTCCGATTCTTGTTTTGTAAAAGCTGCTGGGACTATTAATGAAGCCCCACCCAATTTTTGCCTTTTGCTAGCGCAGCTCCAGAAAGTGAGACATGTAACAGGGCCAGTTTTCCATCAGCAACAAAGGCACTTCCTGTGGGAAGGAATGTGAAGTCATCTGTGAGCGAACTCGTCCTGGAAGGGCCTCAGACCAGCTCCCAGCCTGCGCCCCGTTTACAGTCATGGAGCAGAGTGGGTTGAGCAATGGGGCCCAGAGCACGTGGACAAAACAGGTCCAGAGCCTTCCTGGGATGCTTGTGAGCCATAGTCTGTACAGGGCCATTGTTTGTACCTCATTTCTTCAGTGACATGGGGATCTTCTCCATTCTGAGTCTCGGGTGTGACCTTGTGTTTAGCCAAAAAGTCTAAACAAACAGTGGATGTTGTCAGGAAGGCTACTGACAGCTTAACAGAAAAGCCGGTCTGTTCTTGTTCCACACCAAGAGGCCCCTTCCCAAAGTGCCATCCTGGGTGCCATCTGGGCAAGGGCCACTTCAGGAATGGGGCTAGGCATGAGGAATAGCTTGTGAGTAAGTCAGGGAAAGAACACAGCGTTCCAATATGAGGAGACAAAAGCCAAGAAAAGACAGGTGTTCCATCTAGCACTAGTAAGAAGAGACTGTGGCTTTATCTTGGAGATTGCCAGGGAATTTTACTGGCTGTATCGCCCACATCTTTCCAACTCAAAAACTCCCCTCAAACCAAGAGGGTTTGCTTATCGTTTCACAAACATAGGCTTGCCCTTTCCTTTGCCCTGCTCATACTGTTCTTCCTCTCATTCCCCTCCCTTATATGTCCCTATTCTCACTGCTAACTTTAAATCCTACTTATAAAAAAAGGCCCACTCTATGCCACCTCAGCCAAAGGCAGAATTTCCATACCCTTTCGGTCTGCCCATTTACATATGACAATCAATCCTCTACTGCCAGTTGAAGTCTTTTGCATTGATGTCTTGAATTAGTCTCTAAATGCTAATCTTATTATTTAATTTTCTACCTACATCACCATGTTCATAATGGATCATGTGAATGAGGTCGCCATATATAGTAAAAACCTTGGGAAACAGTTTAACAGGATGACTTTCTCTCTTATGTAGTAGAAGTTTGGAGGGAGGAAGAGAATCTGGGTCATTAGAGATAAATGCCTGTCTTTCTGTTCCACCTCCTGCTCCGTGGCCTCTGTGCTGAAGGTGCCTCAATGAGGCACGATGGCTGCCTGAGTTTCTGCCTTCTTGTCCACAAAGCCCAGGAGGAGGAAGAGAAGGAAAAAGAAGTCCCTCCAGCTGAGTCAGCAACCTTATGAGATGCCTTCTCAGAAGTCCCTAAGGACACTTTTCTTATATTTCATTGGCCAATGAATTTCCACCTGCCTACCCTTCAAAGTAAGATAATTCAGCCCTGGCAGTGTAAAGGTCTAAGTCAGGGGTGGGGAACCTTTTCTCTACCAAGGGCCATTTGGATATTTATAACATTATCCGAGGGCCATACAACATTATCAACTTAAAAACTAGCCTGCTATCTTTGGTCAAATGTTTAATTAGCTCACCCTAATGCGTTGGCAGGGCCCCACCAAATGAGTTTGTGGGCCAGACGTTCCCCACCCCTGGTAGGTAGATACTTTTTGAAAAGTATTAGTCATTTCTCACCTCCATTTTGCATGCTGGGTGTGTTTCCTTTTCACCCGCCCTTGTCCATAGATGGTATAAACTTCCTTGCACATAGATTCCTCTTCCTTTACTCTCTTCCTCACCTTCTTTTTAATCCCTGTTCTTTCCTTTCCAGTGGGAAGTATAGATCCTCAAGGCCTGTTGGTTTGCAGCAGCCACAGTATAGAAAGCCTGTGAGGAGTTCAAGTTTGCTGAAGAGAGAGAGTGGGAAGTGCTGCCCAAACAGTAATTGCCAGGGTAGCCCTTATACCTATCCATCGCTGGCTCTATCTGAATCTCTCTGGTCCTACCTGGGCCTTGTCTTCAGAGCTGTTGCCATGGCTTTATAGGTGTTTGCAAATTCAGCTTTCAGGAGTTTGTTTCCTCCTTAATGTTTACCTGTGATTATGGCCTGCAGCCAACACATGATTCCCCGCTTACCTGACAGCAGTTCATCCTAAAGGCAGACAACAGGACTCAGCATGATGTAGGTGAGGAACAACCTATTGGGCTCTGTACACTCAGACAGCACTGAGCTCACATACTGGCCATAACTCTATGACTTTGAACAAGTTACTTACTCTCTTAGCCCTTTGGTTTCTCCAGTCTGTAAAATGGGAATCGTGATGTCCACTTTGCTAAATTGTCATGGAAGTAAATAAGACAATACACGTA
>NW_005370755.1:3375908-3386033 GCF_000412655.1 Myotis brandtii
TGTTTTAGAGAGAGCAAATGAATTCTACTTTTAATTTCTTTCTTCTCTCCCCTAATAACAGGAGCGAAAGATGGAGAGGGAGCTGGGAGCAGTGCCTTTGCTGGGATGCCCTGTTCACTCTTTCTGTCCCACCTTTTCTACATTCTCTTGATTATGGGAGCTCTGAAAGTCTCAGACTGGATACATGAGGACAAAAGACGATTAAAAGATGCTCATAAGTGACAACGTTTGAGACTTACAACAATATCTGGCCTAGAATATTACCTTTCATCCAAATTAAAAATTATAAATAACCTTGTTATATTCTTATTACTTATATTTGAATGATGCCCCCCAAAAGTCCTAGATAAAAGTAGCAATTCTAAGCTTTGGAAGCATGTTTCTGTGGTTACACATACTTGAGAAAAAAAGTGGGTAAGGAAGGAGGAAAGGAAGAGAGAACTCTGAATCCAAGGGTTAGATCAATTTTAACCCTCAAGTTGATAACACTTGCTCTTGGGGTCATAGTACTTACTCTATCTTACCAGCAATTTATTTGAGTTCCTAGCATCACGTGTGGAGTAGCAGGATTTACACAGCAGTTTAGACATAAGCCTCTACCTGGAAAAGTCTATAATCTAGTGAGAGACTCAAGAAAAACACAAGTGAAGTGCATCTAAATGCACCTCACTTAGCAAATATCCTTAATCTCGTGGGGCTACAGGGAGCTGTTAGGACCTCCAGTCTAGCATGACTTAAGAGGGCAAAATGTGCAGAGGAAAGCTCTTTGGCCCCAGAATCTGGTCTGTCACATACATTTGCTAACTTCGGCTGTATTTCCTACACGCTGAACATATTGTCCTGGCTGATTATATTCTTGGCATCAGTGCTGCCGAGCATTCTCAAGTGCCAAGAGCATGCAGCACAGAAGTAGCATTCCCTAAAAGGTCTGTAAAACCAGGACTAGCTTCTTCTCCCAAAGACCCAAGGTCCTTGTTAAACACAAGATCTGTTTCAACGGACATGGCTCTGAGTTCAATGTGTCGCAACACATTCTCAGGAAGACAGCTTCTTTGACTAATGGCCTCCCTATTTGTCACAACTACTGTAGGCCAAGGGTTAGCAGCAGCGTCTGGCAGCATGAAAGCAAACCTAAAAAGCTAAAATAAGTCCTAGGCCAATGAGCCGGGTTCCTGCTCCAGCTTCCTCAACCCGCTACTCCAAGTCTGAGTCCAGGCTGCCTCAAAGTAGAAGTTTGTAGATCACATTGATGTCTAAAAGCAAAGCAGGATCCTCTGGGATCCTTTCCCTTCTGGAAAGGGATGCCCAAACTTGATTTGTAGTAACTCTCAGGGAATATTGTGAGATTGTCAATATTATGTTTCTATCTACTATATTTTTAAAATAAAAACTAAGATTTCTGGGCAGTTCAGTTTAAGGCATTTAAAATCTCAGAAAGGCAGAAACATTAAAAGGTGTCCACACAAAACCTACATGCAAATATTTATAGCAGCATTATTCCTAACTGCCCAAAACTGAAAGTAATCAATATATCTTTCAATAGTTGAATAGATAAATAAATTGGTACATCATACAATGGAATACCATTTAGTGATAACAAATGAGCTATTAAGTCATGCAAACATATGGATACCTCTTAAATACATGTTGATAAGTAAATAAGCCAGTCCGAAAAGTCTACATACTGTATGACTGGGAACTCCCTGCACTGTCTTCACAACATTTCTATAAACCTAGAACAATTATAAATTTTAAAAGTAAAAGTTGATTAAGCAGAGTATATGGTAGAAGTTTCCTAAATTTGTATATAGATAGACATGTACATATAGAAAAAGATGAAAGGTTATGTATCCAAACATTAAAATTCACTATTGCTGGTGATGAGATTAGAGAGTATTATTTTCTTATTTTGCATATATATATATATATATAACTTTATAACACAAAAAGAAATTATAAACCTTCATTTGTACAAGAATATAGCCCTGACTTAAGCACAAAAGAAGAATTCCATCTAATATTTTAAATTCCTAAAAATATTTAAAAGGCATACAGTATCTTGTCAGGGGGAAAATGCAAAAAATACGTTTTGATTCAAAACTTTTTTCCCAGTACGTTCTTTGATAGTACCTAAGGATAAAGGTGAAAGATGAATACTTATTCCTACACTAAGCATTTGATAAAACATAGAATGACTTCATCTTCAAGATAAATTCCAATTCCCCATTTTTATCCATTCATTTTCCTCATTACAATTTCTTATATAATTTAAGATGTTTAAAACCACTAGAGAGGTTTGTCTGAGGCTCCATGAAGCTGCTGTTAGATGTCCCCTGAGTTCAATTCCAAGCACACCTGCTAGAACACTGAGTCTCACATTGTAGAGTAGATGATGGTGGTGAGCAATCTCAGTGCTGGTGACATCATCACCACCAGTGAGAAGCAGTTAGCTGCTTTAAACACACACGTATTCTTTCATTCCCATGACAGCTTGGCTTACTCTGTTTTAAATTATTAGATCCCTCTTTGCCTGCACATATTTGGGATAGGCTAGATAGGCTATGTACTTTTTTATGCATCATTTCATTTGCTCATTTGCTCATTCTATAAATATTCATTGAGGGCTTACCATTTACCAGTTACTGTGTTAATAGTTGAGAAATATGAAAACATGAAAATAAATAGCTCTTATTTAAGGAGATTCTAAGAAAAAGGAACAGTCACAGTAAAATAGATAAGTTATTACACTTACAAGACAGAATAAATGCTAAAAAGAAAAGTTCAAATTAATAAAATGAGCCTTCACAACAAGGAAAGATTACATCCATGTACAGCAGGTCCTCAAATAATGTCGTTTTGTTCATATGTCATTTTATTACGATGTTGATGAGATGCCATAGGAACTTAACTCTTACTTATATCAATAGGCTCTGGTAAAATTGGTTTGATTATGTCATTGCACTTAAAGTTGTAGAACCTATGGACAACATTAAGTGGGACATATTGCAGAAAGGCACAGGAAAGGTTTTCAAAAAGATGAGAATTGGGTCCTGATTAATATCTAGGGAATGGGGAGATGGGAAGGATGATTATTCTTCTTTCTCCATGTTTCCATATGGAGGAACTTCCCCTATGGTATCACTCCCAGCCTTTCTCCCCAGTCATTACTCCTTCCACAGACAGAGTGAGTTTGAGAACAGAAACTGAACATTCTTGGCTTAGCTTCTTTTGGTTTCTTTTCCTTTTTTCCCCCCTATTAACCTGCCTTGTGTGAATTTCTTTTAAAATTAAAGTATAGTTGACATACAATATAATAGTAGTTTCAGGTATACAATACAGTGATTCAACAACTTAATGAAGTGATCTCCACCATGTCTAGCAACAATCTGTCCCTGTACCATTACCATGATTTTATTGACTATACTAGAGGCCCAGTGCACAAAATTCATGCATGGGGGGTGTCCCTCAGCCCAGCCTGCACCCTCTCCAATCTGGGACCCCTTGGGGGATGTCCAACTGCCGGTTGAGGCCCGATCCCTGTGGGATAGGGCCTAAACCAGCAGTCGGATATCCTTCTCACAATCTGGGACCGCTGGCTTCTAACCGCTCACCTGCCTGCCTGATTGCCCCTAACTGCTTCTGCCTGCCAGCCTGATCGCCCCCTAACTGCTCCCCTGCCAGCCTGATCACCCCCAACTGCCCTCCCCTGCTGGCCTGATCACCCACAACTGCCCTCCCCTGCCACGACCTGCCTCCTCCGCTGGGACCCACCTCCTCCGCTCAAGGCAGAGACACTGGGACCGGCCTCCTCCAAGCTGCGCAGAAACGTGGGACCCCCCAGGCCTTGTTGTGCGGAGCGGCCACCAGGCCCCACTTCTGCTGTGTGCGCAGCCATCTTGTGATGGCCATCTTGTGACGATGTGAGGGTGTGACACCACATAGGCTATTATTAGTATAGATTCCCTATGCTTAATTTCATAACTGAAATTTGTAACTCTTAATTCCCTCTTGACCACCATCAATTTGTTCTGTGTCTATGAGTCTGTTTTTGTTTCACTTTGTTCATTTGTTTTGTGTGTGTGTTGTTGTTTTTTGTGCCATATATAAATGAAATCATACAGTATTTATATTTTTCTGCCTGACTTATTTCACTTAACACAATACAGTCTGGATTCACTCTCGTCACAAATGGCAAGATTTTATTCTTTGTTATGGCTGAGTAATATTTCATTGTATGTATACATTGTATATATACCACATTTTCTTTATCTACTCATATATCGATGGACACCTAGGTTACTTTCATGGTTTGACTATTGGAAATACAGCTGCAATTTTTTACCACATTTTGGGACATATCCTATCACCAAAGGTGACCAGTGCCATCTCACTGCCCTCCAACTGCCCAAAGTCTGGTGCTCTCCACATTCTGCATTCTTTCCTCCTCCTCCTATATCCATTCACTTTTGAAAATTCCACGTTTCTTAGTGTTACTAACTTCCATAAGGAATTAGAAGAAAAACAGGTTGATTAACTAATGCAAATAATAGTATAATTGCTTGAGTCTAAGCCTCATCCAGAGCATTTGCATTAAAAAAAAAGACCTCTCAGTAAATCTGTTCAATGAATCTCCAGGTCATATGACAAAAGGGTGAGAAAAAGTTCACACTTTTATTCTGTAATATATACTACTTAAAAAATCAGTGCTAACCTGTGCTATTCATTTGAGTATATTCTGTTTCATGAAATAGTGCTTAACATTCCAGGATAAAAATCCAAATGTAAAACCATGATATAGCAGTATCCATATTTTACAGATGGAAAAAATTACTAGACAGGTCTACTTACTTTCATCATTCTCCTGTGTCCTTGTTTCCCTCTCCTGGGAGGAGCATTATCGATAAGCATGTAGAGGTCCACATTTTCTCCATCTCCTTCAAATGTTTATGCTGTTTTAATGCCTTAGCTGTCTTATTTCCTCTTCTCTCTATTCAGACCTATTTTCACCTGATTTTCATTCTCTTGATCACTAATAAATAAATAATGCAAGAAAAGAGGTCTATACTTTCTTCCTTGTTCTGGTCCAGTTTAAGATTGAAATCTACATAATTTTGTAAGAGTTAAACAAAAGTTAAGAATGGAGTGTGTGAGTCATTTCCTTTACCTGGGAGTAACTCTTAACTATACAAATTGTTTCTAGCCATCATAATGTTTCTGCCCTACTCCCGTTCATCCAAATCCCTTCCATCCCACGAAGCTCCACTTCACCCTCATTCACTCTTTCAGAAAGCCCACACCAACATCCTCTCCTTCATCCTTCATAGAACACACTGCCAATTTCACACCTTTATACCCTACATTCCAGCATTCTCAGCTTGCTCCACGTGTGTACATACTGCTTCCCAATGAGACCATGAGTGCTCAGAGATGAGAGCATTGTCCTATAAATCTTAACACACCATGTGGTTCAAGGCGTGAGTGAAAACTCGGTGACCTGAGGGCTGAATATTTTGCATTAACAAGGAGAGCCACAGGAGCGTTCTGAATGCCTCCTGGAGTAGGTTAGTCACTTGCCTCTTTGCTTGCAATTTTTCAATTAGTTTTCTAAAATGGAAACCCCAAAGTAGCCATTGAGTAAAAAGCATGACAGAATCAATGAACACAACATTTAAAGTATCAAACCCCAAATCTAACCAGCAAAGGAATTCCACATTCCTTCATTCAGTTGATGTTTCCTGAATATTTCCTGTGTCAGCTGCATGGTGCTGAGGGGAACGTTTAAAGAGCACACAGTTCCTGGGCTCAAAAAATCATTATTACCGTCACTTGATATTTAATTTCAGGGCTAAAGCATGCGAACACATTGAGTTTACCAAAGTGAGTTAAAATATACATAATGGAACGTTAAAAACATGTGCTTTTTTGTGTTTAAGTTTAAAAAGTCAGAATTTAGATTATTATATACTAATTGGGTGGCACTGATGAATAGCAAAGTAAAGAGTGCCTACTCATGATTGCATTTAAACATCAGTATGACACACTGAAAGAAAAAGTTATTGCATAAAGCCAAGACAATTTTCACAGCTGAAAAACACATTAAATTGTGTGTGTTTTTAAAATCTCTGAGCAGATATACTTTATATGTTTCTTTACAACAGGATCATAAATGGCCAATGGAAACAAAATAAAATAGGACATATTATTTCTGCCTTTTGTTCCTCTGGGAATAAGCTCAGATCTGACCATACTGATGAAGGCCACCAGGTCCTACTGCTGCTGAGAATTAAGATGAATGTGTAGATGGAGCCTGCAGTTTCTGATCACGGACTAAAATCAGATGGAAAGAAGGTGATAGCGATCACAAAATTCTAGGCGGGGAACAAAATGCCAGCAATTCTAATTGTTGACTGTCCTACTTTATATTTTATTTTTTTAAATTTATTTTTAAATTATAGTTGACATACAATATTATATTAGTTTCAGGTATACAACATAGAAATTAGACATTTATATATACCTTATGAATTGACCACTGTAAGTGCAGTAACTATCTGTCACTGTACATGGTTACTGCAGTATTGTGGACTGTACTCCCTGTGCTGTACATTGCATCCCTGTAACTTCTTTATTTTGTAAGTTTTAGTTGTACTTCTTGTTCCCCTTCACCTTTTTCACCCATCCCCTACCTCCTTCCATCTGGCAACCAGCAGTTTGTTTTCTGTATCTATGAATTTATTTGTTTTCTTTTGTTTGTTCATTTGTTTTCCTTTTTAGATTCCACATATAAGTGAAACCATATTGTGTTTGTCTTTCTCTGTCTGACTTATTTCACTTACTTTAGTATGTTCATTTTAGTAAGGCCTTGTAGGAGAGCATAAACCCCAAAATCACTGAGTTATTGCGTCTACATTGCAGGAACACTCACAGCTCTACACTCTACCTGGAATGGTCCTCCTTTACATATTCCAAGAGCATGGGAACTCCCCTTGATCAAATGCCACCTCTGTGGAGAGGATTTTCCAGAACACCCTGCCTACAATTTCAGCACCCACTCCTTGACTCCTCACTGTGCTTCCAGTCAGGATAATCATGGTGCCATAACAACCAATCCCCAAGTGTCAGTGGCTTTAAAAAAATTTATCACTAAATGAAAAAATCCACTGCCAGTCTGGAAATTCTCCCAGCTAGTCCTGCTCCATAAGTGCTCATCTCATCAAATGACCAACACATTTGCCACCACAAACTGAAAGTGAGGTGGAGAGTCCAACCCAGAAAATAAGTGCTTTTACTCAGAAATGACACAGATCACTTTCACGCACATTTTACTGGTCAAAGACAACTAAGTGGGCAGAGAAGTATCCTCCTATGCATCGTGGATATAGTGATGTCTGCTGCATCACGCTTTATTCTTTACAACACTTTTCACCTAACATCATGTAACATATTTTATATGTGATTATCTGTCTCTCCTTACTAGACTATAAGCATTGGGAGGGCAGGGACCATGCCTGTTTGTTCACTGCTGTGCCTTCATATCTTAGAACAGAGATTCTCAATAAATATTTGTTGGATGAACAAATAAGGATGCAGGGAATGATCTGCTTTGCATCAGAAATTCCAAGTTCAATGCCTAAAGAACCTGGCTGTTACTATGTGAGGGGAAACAGACAAGTATGTAACTGTGGCTAAGTAAATTTTTGCTACTACCTAGAACTTCTAGTTGTTGCCTTATTATGGCCGTAGGATAGTCAAAATCTTTAATTTTAATGAGAATTGGAAAATATGCATTTTTAGATGAAAACTCTGATATTTTCATCATGTGGTTCAAAATTTTTCAAAACTATGTGCAGGTTGTGCCCAGCAAAAATGATGCCCGTCTATGTCTCTTGCTTTAGGTGGAAAGGCTGTTATGCATCTTTGAGAATTGCAAAGATTGAGTTCAATGGAGAAAAAAAAAAAGAGAAAAGCAGAATCCCCACATTCATTTCTCCATCACCTAAATTGCAATATGGAAGGACCTCTGCTCTATGGCTTTGCCTCTCACCCTTGCCCCTCTTTACCAGGAATTTTGAAAATGATCTCTTTATAGCACTAGTTTCATTTGTTTATTGTTGAATCCTGTGAAAAGTAAGAAGGAGTCAACTCTGCCTTCAGTGATGCTATTGTGTGTCTTACATAACAATGTCTAAACCAGGGGTCCTCAAACTTTTTAAACAAGGGGCCAGTTCACTGTCCCTCAGACCGTTGGAGGGCCGGACTATAGTTTAAAAAAAAACTATGAACAAATTCCTATGCACACTGCACATATCTTATTTTGAAGTAAAAAAACAAAACGGGAACAAATACAATATTTGTATTGGCATGTGGCCCGCGGGCCATAGTTTGAGGACCCCTGGACAAATAAGAAGCCCTGGTGAAAGGTCTCCAAGATTAAACTATTTGTGATTAAAATGGAGCAGGCAGAATAAAAGTCTTATCTACTTTATATATTAGTTGAGGTATAAACCAGGAACTCTTCTCACTAACCAATAACTTGATCTGATTATATAATGAGTGTTTTCTTTGCCCTAAAGTTGAACTTTGTTTATAAAGGGGATGCCAAACACATTTTCATTGTAAAATGCTGTTTTCCAATTGGATCACCCAAGAGGCTTCAATTCATTTGAAAATGCTCAAAAATCAAATTTCTGTATTTCTTTGGATCTAACATGGAGAGATTAAGCAAGCAGTGTTAATGCTACTTTTTCTTCTCCAGGGGGAATTATTACTGAACAAGGTCAATCAAACATTATAACTGTTCATTTTTGTGGCCCTTGGCCACACTTGGGAGATCTCCAGCCATGGAATCAATAAAACACACCCTGGACTCTCCAATCAGGGACACAGTACTGGAGTCCAGGCAATCTGCTTTTCTAAGGAAGTGACTGATTTAAAACAGCTCTGACCCTCCTCCTTTCCAGAGAATTCTATCATGCTCCTGATTCCCAAATATCCCTACGTGCTATTCTCCCTGCATAGAGCTGCCATTTTAGTTCTTTGTAGGTATGACTGCCAGATACTGGCTTTAATTCAATTCAAGGATAATTAGAAAAATAAAATATATTCAATACCCCTTTCCCTGCCCAGTCCCATTCTCCAGGTTAAAATCCTCCACAATAAATATATTGCTGGTAGACATGCTTGTATCTAGCCTTTTCACTGGGCTACCCTGCACATCACTGGTTACCATGAGTTTAAAATGCCTTAAAATAAATAAGGCCTTGCTCTAGTCGGTATGGCTCAGTTGGTTGGGCATTGTTCTGTGCACTAAAAGGTTGCCAGTTTGATTCCTGATGAGGGCACATGCCCAGGTTGTGGCCTTGATCCCTGGTAGGGTGTGTGCAGGAGGTAGTAGATCAATGTCTCCTTCTCATTGATGTTTCTCTTTATGTGTCCCTTTCTCACTAAAAATAAATTTTAAAAAATCTTAAAATAAAGAAAAGAAATGAGGTCTCTAGTCCATGGTGTTTAAAACAAAATTACCAAGACCAAAATGGAAAATCTTATTCTTACAAAGGTAAACAAAAATATAAAAATTCTTGGAGATAGTTCATGAACAAAATTAATTACTTTCATAGAATTCTAGAACTTATTATTTTATGATTCAAATATTGCCTTGATTCTGAAAATACACCATGGTCTCTCCAAAAGGGTTCTCTTCAAAGTGGCCACTTATTTCACATCCTCCCCTCAACACACAATTTCAGTCAATATAACATTTAAACATTAAGCTCTGATATTCCCTTTTGCATACACACAAATACAGTCTAACAAATAAGCAAGCCACCCTGTGAGTGGGTAAATGAATCTTCAATATTCCTAAACTGGTCCGGATTAAAAAGTCCTGGAAGACCACGTGAAAGCAGGCACCAAATTCCTAAACAGTAAGAGAATAGTGGGGGTGGGAAGAGGAGAGAGAACCTGCAATGTAAAAAAAGCTTATAAACCAAAGTGCTCAAATACATATTATTGGGAGAATAATTCAATCCACGTAAGATTAAAATAGCAAAGAAAGAAGAAAAATGTCTGAAAATGAGTGTGCTTAGACACACCAAAGCGATAAATTATGGGGGGGGGGGGGGGAAA
>NW_005370755.1:3386106-3407828 GCF_000412655.1 Myotis brandtii
AAAGAAAAGAGAAAAGGGGGGGGGGGGGGGGGAGTAACAAGAAATACTGGAATAACACAGGCAGAAATAAGACAATCATAGATGGATAAGGGAAAAAAGGACCAATGAGAAAGCTTGAAAAGAAAAGCATAGTTATCACAATTTAAAACAATTCAGTAGATAAGACAAGTCAGTTTATGCACAGGTGCCAAGTTTGTGAATGGAAGGTTCACCAGGAATGAAGGATAAAGGCACAGACAGATTAAAACTATGAAAGAGAAGCTAAAGACAGAGTATAGATTGAGTGGCTCCACCATACTTCTAACAGGTTCTACCACAAGAAAGGCTAGAAAATAGCAGAGAGCTCTGTTAGAAGAGATGAGGTGAGAATGCACCAAAATTTAATTATGAGTCTTCAGGTTCAAAATGCATGTTATGTACCAAGCAGGACGAGAAATACTGAATCTATACCTACACAGAAATGTTACATGGGTATTTATGGACCTTTTCTTTATATATAAGTAGGAAACATGAAAGATCTAATTCGTAACCTGAAATGACCTTCCCAAGTGACTGACATCTCATATATTTATAACATAGGAAAGTAATAAGCAAGTATTAGACAGCACATAAGCATGAGACAAAGAAAGTATCTCTGCCTATCAAGCTGTTATGTGTGACCTGAGCATGGTTCTTGTCAGTTCTCCTTAAATGCCCCTATAGGCCTTCCCCACTGTGCAAGACAACACTGCATCTGAAGAGTCATGCAAGCTGGCCTAGGCAGTGGGTGGGGAATGCCAAATTCATGCCTCATGTGACCAATCTGTTATGTTATCTGGTAAGTTACTTGGAAACAGCAAGCATTTCATTATTTTAACAAAGGAATCGAGCTGACCTGTCCTGAGCCACTTCAGTGGAGCCTCCATCTGACAATCCATGAAGCTGATGTAACCAGAAGCAGCCCATTAATCTCATCCTAAGTCTTAAATTCACAGTGAATCAGATCTAAATGAGTTTCCACTGAACAAAGCTAGAGAATGATTTTTTTTATGGTAGAACATTTTATCACTTCAAATTTTATTGCTGAGGTACAGAAAACTCACTTTTTCAGAAAACTAATAATTACTGGAGCTCTTAATTACTCTTAAACAGACCACAGCTGAGTTTCAAACTTAGTAAAAAGAAGTTGAGTTTCTTTTAATGCATAGGTATAGGCTTCTAGTAAGAAAAGGTGTATCTGTATGTAATGCTCTATTCAAGCAAATTGGCCGTCCGTTCCTTAAAACTTTAGACCTGTGTTGTTAACAGAACTTTCTGCACGGATGGAAATATTCTAATATCTATGCTGTCCAATTTGGTAGTTACAGGCATACCTCAGAGACATTGTGGGTTCAGTTCCAGACCACTGCAATAAAGCTAATATTGCAATAAAGCAAATCACTTGGTTTCCCAGTGCATATAAAAGCTATGTTTACACTATTATAGTCTATTAAGTATGTAATAGCATTATGTCTAAAAAGACAATGTATATACCTTAATTAAGAAATACTTTATTGCTAAAAAAATGCTAACCATCATCTGAACCTTCAGTGAGTCGTAATCTTTTTGCTGGTGGAGGGTCTTACCTTCAATTTGTAAAAACAGCGCAATATCTGCAAAGCCCAATAAGTGAAGGGCAATAAAATGAGGTATTTATTAACACTAGTGTGACTCAGGAACTGAGATTTATATTATTTAGTGTGAATGTATTCTAATTTTAATAGCTACATTAGCTGGTGGCTACCATATTAGATAGAGCAACTAGGGACCACACATTGCATGCTAAGTGAAATAAAGTAGGTCTGAGTCCTTATTTTATTATTAATAACTAGAGGCCTGATGCACAAAATTTGTGCAACAGGCTCAGCCCTTGCAGCCACAGCTTCATCCGGAAGGTCGTCCAAAAGGACATCTGGAAGGTCATTCGGCTGTCTGGTCTAATTAGCATATTATGCTTTTATTATTATAGATTATTATAGATAGTAATATAACTGAGAATACAAATATCACAGCACATTTACAGATGATTTCACCATTCCCATTACTTCTTTAGGCAACACTCTGAGTCAATGGATTAAGTATTATTCTCTCTCTCTCTCTCTCTCTCTCTCTCTCTCTCTCTTGACGTTCCATTGTTTGTGCCACATTTTTCTCTCTGTGTCTTATGATCAATCTAATAAAGCTCTGGTAACAATAACAGGTTTTCTTTGTCTTTGGAAAATGTAATGCAACTTGTAAGAAGAAAATCCATCTTCTGTTTAAAATTAGCATCATGACTCTATTAAATGAATATGTATGATGGGTAATAGCTTAGAGGAAAACGAATTGCACATTCTAATGTCTAGTTGGCATGCAGACATATTAATGAAGGTCCTAGAAACCTGTTCTTGTGATAAGCCTGTGCAGCAGGCACTCTGCTAGAGAGATGGTGTCCATGTCACTGAGAGAGAGACCCCGGTACTGCTAGGCAGCTTATATTTTATACATTTATGTTGGAAAGGCAAACGTTTAAATTGGCCCATCTAAAACCTAAGCCTGTGGTTTCGATGATTTTAGATAATTGAAAGCAGGAGTCCAGTGCACTAAATCCACCTCTTCTGGGCTCTTTGCCATAATACACTCCAATCTGAAAAGAAGCCTCTTATACAAAAGGCAGGAGAAAAAGAGAGACAGAGAGGAAGAAAAATTATTATTAATATATTATAGCAATGTACTTGCCACTTGCTAAAATACACTTTGCCCAAGTTGCTCCTCTGTTAATATCATTACAGCTGCGCAAACAAAAGGCCCCTACACCGCCTGGTCTGCTTTTGCAGAGGAAGAGAGAGTAGAGGAAGAAAGCTGCCTGAGCCTGTGGGACTGGAGTTGATAACGGCCTGTTCCCACCAGTGAAAAGTTCATAAACCCAGGGAGCCTCCAACATTACAGAAGTTTTTAAATTTTGAGAAATGTAGTACATATTTCCTAGGCAGAAAGATTTTTTAAATGAATACTTAATGGGGAATTTACAGTTTTGATGGGAAATACTGGCAAAACAGAAGTACACCCTATATAATATAATAAAGAGGCAATATGAAAATTGACCATCACACCCTCACACAAGATGGCCTCCCCCCATGTGAGCACAAGATGGCCGCCACAAGATGGCTGGCAGGGGAGGGTGATCAGGCCAGCAAGGGAGGGCAGTTAGGGGTGACCAGGCCAGCAGGGAGGGCAATTGGGGGCGATCGGGCCGGCAGGGGCGCAGTTAGGTGTTGATCAGGCTGGCAGGGGAGTGGTTAGGGGGTGATCAGGCTGGCAGGCAGAAGCGGTTAGGGGCAATCAGGCAGGCAGGCAGGCGAGCAGTTGGGAGCCAGCAGTCCTGGATTGTGAGAGGGATGTCCGACTGCCGGTTTAGGCAGTCGGACATCCCGTGAGGAGTCCCAGATTGGAAAGGGTGAAGGCTGGGCTGAGGAACAACCCTCCCCCAGTGCACGAATTTTGTGCACCGGGTCTATAGTGGAATATATAAATAGTAAGTATACTGTTTTGGAGGTGGAGACAGAAATCAATTGCCAAATGAATGAATTCTTTCTTCTCTGTTATTTATTTTAATGAGATATTGCTGTTTGCTATTTATTTTATTGATTCACTTAAATCAAAATAAACTTTAATAGTTTAATAGTTTGCAAAGTTTGAGTCATTTTAATGATGAGAGAGCAAAAGAGAGAGAGAAAAATAGACAGAGAGACACACAGGGAAAGAGACAGAGAGAAACACATAATTACAAGTATATTTGAAATTATTTCTATACTATTTCCAAACCCCTTACCTTTCCTTCTACCCCATATGTAATTATTTTCATGAAATGGGTATTCTTCATTTGATATTCTTTTTTCTTTTTACTAAGTATGTGCACACCCATAAAATAAATAGTATTGTCGTGTCTTAACCTTGACATAATATTGTAACTAAATTTCTGCTACTAGATTTTTATTATCCTTTTATGTTTGAGGAATGTATCCACCATGATAACATAATTCTAATTTATTCCCTGTAATTGCTGGATTGCAATCCATTATGTACGAGTGCACATAATTTATCGATTCAATCTCCCACTGGTGGGCTTTGAGGTGCTTTTTAGTTTTGTTACTACTGACAATACAGCAGTGAACATTTGTGCACATACTTCCTTGTGTACATTGAGAGGGTTTCTCTCCCAGAGGCTAGAAATACTGGGTCCTAGGACATGCACATCTTCAGTTTTGCTAGATTTAGATAATGCCAAATGTGCTTCCAGATGGCCATCTAGTGTTTTCCATATGTGTCAATACAGCAGAGTGACCCTGCTGTGTTAAGCTAAACTGTCACTTTATGACAACCTTTTCATACAAGCCTGCAACATTTCCCCCTTTACTCCAAATGGCCTACAAGACCCTAACTGATCTCATATCACCCCAGTCCTTACCATCTCTATGGGCCTTTATTATCTCTCATTTGCTGCTCCTCAAACACACCAGGGCCCTCCCTGCTTGGGGTCTTTGTTCTAGCTGTTTGCTCTCACTATCAGGCCCTTTCCCAGACTCTACTTGGCAACATCCTTCACCTTCTTCAAGTCTTTGTTAAAGCTTTACCCTAACAGTGAGGCTAACTGTGAGTACCTCCTTGCACACCCAACCAGTTTTCTTGCTTGTTTTTTTTTTCTTTCATAGTACCAATAACCTTATCATGTATTATATAATTTATTAGATTTATTATCAAGTATCTCATTCTCCCCTTATAATGTCAGCCCAATGAATGCTGGGCTCTTTGCCTATTGTGTTCCCTGATGTATCCTGAGCACAATCTGATGCATGATAGGCATTCAATCACTATCTAGGAGAGGTGAATTGTATACATGTGTGATTCCACATTATGCTTTGCCGGTTGTTATCTGAAAAGGACATTTGATATTTTGATTGGTAATATATGGAAACTGCGGTTTGAGAAAGGACTAAAATTCAGCCTTTACTCAGAATATGAGCTCGCTATGGACAGGGGCCCACTCTGTCTTTTGACCATTGTATTCTTAGGTCCAAGATCAGTGCCTGGCACATAGCAGATGCTCAGTAAGTACTTGTCAAATGAATAAATAAGCAGAAATTTATTGGGAAGCTGACTCCACCACTTGGAAGTTGATTATATGGGAAGTTAGGTTTGTTAACAGATCTGTGATGCAGACATGCCCATCAGACAAAACAAGCAGCTGGTTCTTCCCATTTCTAAATATATCCCTTAGGCCATAACTTACCCTTATTAGAAATTATTTTCCTCTCACACATTTTTCTTTCAAATCTTGTTTTTGTTCATTGATTTCAGAGTGAGAAAGTGAGGGGGAGAGAGAGAGAGAGATAGAAACATTGAAGAGAGAGAAACATTGATCGGCTGCCTCCTGCACACCCCCTATTAGGGATCAAGGCCACAACCTGGGCAAGTGCCCTGACCTGAAATGGAACTGCAACCTCCTGGTGCATGGGACGATGCTCAACCAGCTGAGCCACACTGGCTGGGCTTCTGTCAAATCTTATTGGGAAAGAACAAGAGTGTGTCTCATATTTACCTTATGATAAGAATCTCTCAGGAGAGTCTGGTTGAAAACACAGACCCCTGGACCTAGTCTCTAACTCAGAATTTCAGGAGAGAATCTGAGAACAGCCCCCAGGAATTTCATGGTCAGGTGAGTGAGGGAAACGCCCACAGAAGGAGACAGCACTGGCTTGTAAATGGTATGTCAAGTAATAACAGAACGGCTGGTGGGCGGCAGAACCGCCTCCTCTGTGCGAACTGAGTCTCAGAGGCTCTCCTCTGTGCCTACCTAACATGGTCATCAGGGGCTCAGGGAATTTGGAGGTGACTCATCACCCTGTGTTTATGAATTAGTCACAGAGAGACTAACTGGAACAAGGCAGCCTTCCTGCTGACTCTCAGCAGACCCAGCTATTCTTTACAACAGTCTTCATTCTGCTTACTCCACGTCACAGATCCATGAAGACGGAGTGGGAAATAAAGTCTGGGCCACTCAGCAACTGGGAAAAGCAACATTGTGAAACATGAGGAGAAAAGATAGGGCCATGAGGTTTGGTGAAGAAAGATGGCCCAGGACATTTCATTATTCTCCCAACAGAGAATCCTTTCTCTACCTAGAGGTCACCTGGCATATAGTTAATATAGTCTACAGACAGTGACATAACTATCAAGGTCCCAAACAGCCTTTAAACAACCAGCCCTCTTCAAGAGGAAGAGAAATGTACTACCCCTCCAGTGTGTCTGCATTCTGTTGAGGTCACTGGTAAAGTGGACTAGTGGATGTCATTTTTGTACTCCAGCTTTAAAACGTGTGTAGTCCAAGACCCTTTTCTAGAATCTTTCCAATAGAAGACATTTCATTAAAACTTACACAGAGAGAATTTAGTGGGAAGAAACCTGTAATTTAATCAAACGAAAACCCTCTGCATTTTTAAAATTGGCATACATTTTAGGTACTCATGTGTTTGGGGTCATTTTTAGCTATTTTGACTTCTTTTTCCCATTTTGGCAACCAAGTTGAATTTGGCTGATGGGATGAGAGGGGGAAGGGGTGCATTAAAAACCCTGTGGGATTTCACAACTCTGCCAAAATCAGCACATATTTATTAAGGGGTGGCATGAAGCTTCCCATCTGTTAAATTTTTTCAGGGTGCTGACAAGAACATTCTGGTTTCCAGCACGGTATATATATATCTTTACTACATTAACTCTGATCAGAGGGCTGTCTTGGTGTTCAGAGACAGACAAAAGAATGATGTTCTAGTTTTCTAGTTTGGAATTGTAAGTAATGGAACCATCCAAAACTTCAGGCTTACAGATATTTTTGTCAGCTTGCAAAATATGTATAAGACCCATCCAGTGTCATCTACTCCTAGAATTGACCTTGATCTTTTGTTGCTCCTCACATCCCTATTGCAGGGGAAGCCCAGTCGCTGTGCACAACAGATACCCCTGGGTTTTCTAGTAAAGGCAGGGGTGAGGGGAGACCTTTAGATCTGTGTCTGCTTCCTTTCACATGGAAATGCTCACCTTCACTTTCTGGGAATAACAGGGTGGGCCAGAGGGTAATTTCATTTTGCTTAATTTTAGGGCTATGTTAGTTAATCCCCTTTATGTCCTCACTCGAGTTCTGCTCCCTTCCTTTCTCTGCCCATTTCTGCCTTAG
Source organism: Myotis brandtii (assembly GCF_000412655.1). Lineage (NCBI taxonomy): Eukaryota > Metazoa > Chordata > Mammalia > Chiroptera > Vespertilionidae > Myotis > Myotis brandtii. Next base: position 3,393,335 of record NW_005370755.1, read on the forward strand.
CCTTGCTGATGCCAGCCTGTCTGGCAGGTCTCAGGAGGTCTCCGCAACCTCTCAGAGGAAACTGAGCTTCCCTTTTATACAACCTGTCATTCTCCTTCACACAATTTTGCATGGTTCTAATTGCTTAATAATTGTTTTCTGTAATTATTTATTTAGTGTCAGTAGTAGATAGAATTCTGAGATGGCCACCAAGATTCCCAGCCCCTGGTGCCCAAGCCCTGGATAATCCCCACCCCCTGAGTGTGGGCAGGACGGTATGTCACTCCTAAATCACACATCATTACATGGCAAAGGTGAGGGAATTTTGCAGATGTAATTAGGTCCTAATCAGTTGACTCTAAGTTGATCAAAGGAATATTATCCTGAGTGAACTTAAACAGGTGAGCGCTTAGGTGGTCCCTGAAGTCAGACACTCTCCTGCTAGCCTAGAAAAAGCAAGCTGATGTGAGTTTCACAGCTGCAAAAAAACTGATTTCTGCCAACAACCAGGGAGCTTGGGGAAGTATTCAAAACCTCCAAGGAGATCACAGACCTGGCCAATGCCTTGATTGTGGCCTCCTGAGACCCTGAACAGAGGACCTAGTTAAGCCCTACCTGGGCTTCTCATCTACAGAACGGCGAGGTAAGAAACGGGTGCTGGTTTAGTCACTAAGTCTGTGGTAGTTTATTATGCAGCAACAGCAAACCAATACAGTATATCGGGGTTACTGTCTCTTATTCCCCATGTGACCAGTGCCTACCATAGCATCTGACAATGGAAAGATTGCTGATCATCTTTTTTTAATTTTTATTTTTTAAAATATATTTTTATTGATTTCAGAGAGGAAGAGAGAGGGAGAGAGAGAGATAGAAACATCAATAATGAGAGAGAATCATTCATCGCTCTACTCCCCATACTGGGGATCAAGCCCACAACCCTGGTGTGTGCCCTGACCAGGAATCGAACCATGATCGTCTGATTCATAGGTTGATGCTCGACCATTGAGCTACACCAGCTGGGCTACTAAGTCACTCCTCTACCTGAGGAAAGAGGTTGGGTGGGAAAAGAGACGAAAGGCCTTTAATAAATCTTTCTCATGTTTGTATCTGTTCTTAGGTCAGTTTGAAGAATTTTAAATTTTTCTCCAATCCTCCCTGCATTGACTAAACCTTTGGAAAAGTAATTTACCACCACCACTCCCATGCCCTCCCTCCATCTCCTCCCACCACCTCCAGGAGACCACCTGCTCTGCCACATTGAACGCAGCTGCAGGTCTGGACCATGAATCCTGGGCAAGTTACCCAAGCCAAGCCCAACAAAGTGCAAGGACGGGCTCGTGACTCAATGAGAAGCAGTGTTTCTCCCTGAATCAGCCCCAGCCTGGCCACATCTGAAGACAAGCATGGCCGCGAGCTTAGCCATGACCTGGCTGTGTACGGGCACATGGCTCTTGCACTGTCTCAGATGAGACGAAACGTCTGCTGATTCACTTGCACCTGGGGTTTCCTGGCTGGACATCTGGAAAGGGACTTTTTCTTTTCTTTTCTTTTCTTTTCTTTTCTTTTCTTTTCTTTTCTTTTCTTTTCTTTTCTTTTCTTTTCTTTTCTTTTCTTTTCCTTTCTTTTCTTTTCTTTTCTTTCTTTTCCTTTCCTTTCCTTCCTTTTCTTTTCTTTTTTTTTCTAGCTCAAGTTTTATTTATCTAAAGTGATCTTTTAAATATCATTTTAGATTTCTTCAAAGTGTGTAGACATGGTGTGAAATGTGGCTTATTTTGTCCACATTGCAGCAGACTCTATGTCCTAACTTGCTGAAATTTGGGGTCTGCCATCAGTATACCAGCTGACACCAACTTGTACCGAGTAGCAGTGTCCAGGGTGTAGGAAAACAGGAGAAACAAAAGAGCTGGTGCACACTACTGTGGCAGCTAAGTCTCATGCTCAGGTAACCTGCATATAGGTCTCTGGAAATATACAAGTGGAAATGTCTGAAGGGGCTGCTTACCAAAGATAAGAGCACACGGTCAAATGGAGGCCTTGAAAGTGGATTTGTTTGAAATGATAAGAAACCAAATGTATCTTCTGTGCTTAACAGTTTATAGTTCCGTGTGCATTAGGTCGTAGATCCTCACAACATACAATGAGGCAAGAAGTACTTGCAATCTTGGCCCAGTTTTATACATGAAGGATGAGAGAAGTTCCAGGTACTGGAAAGAGAACTGGATTTGAGTTTGGGATGTGTTGGGACAAATAGCCATTACAAGTTTCAAATTATTCACCTTTAAAATGCAGTTAACAGTTCCTTCCTGCGATATTATTGTTAGGATAACAGGAATGCTTATGAGAAAGCACCTTGACTCTGATTCAATAAAATGTTCAGGTAATTTTTTGAAGCTGAGGCTCAGAGATGTTTAGGAATATGTCAAGGGTACTTAGCTTGGAAGAGAAAGAGCTGGGAATCAGATCTTTGCTTCCCATTTCTTTTACTGGTCTCTAGAATCTGACCTAATTAATGCTTTTATTTATTTATTTCTGTTGTTAATCCTTACCCACGGATATTTTTCCATTGATTTTTAGAAAGAGTGGGAGGGAGGAGGAGAGACACACAGAGAGAAACGTCGATGTGAGAGAAACACATTGTTTGGTTGCCTCCTGCACGTGCCCCAACCAGGGCCGGGGATCAAGCCTACAACCAAGGTATGTGTCCTTGAAAGGAATCGAACCCAGGACCCTTCAGTCTGTGGGCCGATGCTCTAGCCACTGAGCAAAACTGGCTAGGGCACCAATAAATGCTTTTAGAAAACAAGATCCGCCCCTGCCGTTCATAGTCCCATTGGACACTGAGAAGTCTTTGGTTTGCTATTTCTTTGTCACTGGTTTCTTTCTCTCCATTCCTTCCCTTCCTTATTAAAAGGGGATCTTAAATCCCCCTTTTCCAGAAATCTCTTTCCAGATGTTCAGGATATATTGTTAATTGGGGTGGGGGGAGCAAGGTCAAAAAGCGGATCTAATAAGAATGATACCATCATTATAAAGAAAAATGAGGCAATTTCATATTAAATATAGAATAGAAATCAACAAATTAATAGTGGTTGTCTTTGAGTGGATTAGAAGCAACTTTTATTCCAATTTTTGTCTTTCTAGAGTTTCTAAACTTCTTACCAAAAATATGCTTGACTTTAGTTGTAGGAGAAACAACATTCCCTATTTACTTTCAACAAACTCAGATCTTTGTCTCTGGGTTATAAAGACCAAATGCTATATCATCGACGTCTACATTCTCTGCATCTCCTCCCTCCCACCTCCATCAAATCTGCTCCAGTTTCATTCTTCTACATTAATCCACAAGCTCTAAGCACCTAAAGCTTTCTGACAAGCTCAAATCATGGAAACAGCTGTCAGCTCTTCCACTAAATGTGTCAACTCCTTCCCATAATTAAAGTAATAATTCAAAGGCTCACTTCTGAATCCAAAAAAAACCCAACTTATATGGCAGATTTCTTAAATAAGCTCCTCAGTATTTGCCAGCTCTCTTACACTAGTGTCCACTTACGAATTATACACCATGATCTTTTCTCCTCCTAGATTGCAAACTCCCCGAATAAGGAAATTATTTCCATCTTCTGTAAATTTCAAGAAGACCACATGTTTCTCTCTGAGCATCTGTGTTTATGATCTGTGAGTAAATTACGCCTTGGCAAATTAGCAGATTGAAGTGTTAAATTTACACATGCTCAGACTTGTAAATTTAACCACTATTAACTTTTAATAAAAGTTTTAACTTTTTTTTTTCAAAACTTGGGGTAATATTTCTCACTGCGGACTTCTTTATGCCAAATTTAACATTTACAGCTCCAACTGTTTTGAAGTCAGGCAGCCAAATGCCTTAGAAACATTTTTCCTTTTCAGTGTCATATTTATTCCCCTCAAAAGCAATTGAAAGATGTTCCTCACCAAGATTTTAAGAGATCATCTACCCTGTGTATGGCAACTTCACACTCAGAAAGGGAGGAAAAGGAGAGGTTTAACATGAAGTTGGTTGGTTAACGCAATGTCACTTGAGCTGCTTCTGATGCCTTCTCTATGAAACAATGCAAAAGGACAGGTCAAGCAGTTGAGACATGGAAGAAAACAGCAGATGCCTCAAGTGTTCATAAATACTGCAGAGTCTGCAAAGGCTTCTTACTAGAGTTAACACTGGGCCATGCTTCCTGAGAAGCGCCTGGAGAGAGCTCCTGCCAGAGAGACCAGCAGACAGTCTACCCACCTGCACTAAAGATGAATTCCATCTCATAGTAGGGTCCTGTGTAAGTTCCAGGTTGTGGCAGGAAGGGTGGCCTTCCTGAGACAAAGTGGAGTAGGTAGTCACCTAAGAGGCATGTCTCAAGGAGATAAAGACCTAACAGCCCACAGCTCTCCAACTTTCAGCATTAGAGTTAATCCTTTGTATTGAAAAAAATTATTTTTTTTTGCCCAAATTGGCCTTGTAAAATAGGAGCTTGGATACACACAAATGCATAATTATTCTTTAAAATATTAATACCACTCATCCATCATATATATATATATAATCTATATCTATTACATCTATATATCTATACCTTTAAATAATCTCTGATGGAAGTTAGAATGGAATGTTACCTGAGATGAATGAGTCAGGCTTACGAGAAGGCATAAAAAAAAGGGAGATTTTGTCTGTGGGATAACAAGAGAGCTGCAAAACATGATGCCAAATTGGAAAATAAAAAGACAGACCTTGCCTAACTATCAGTTTCACCTGGGTCAGTCTAGGAGCAGAGACAAATCAGTGGAAATTATGGAAGAAGGAAGGAGAAGGAGGAGATATTAGAAGGGATTTTAACATGTTGGAAAATTAAATTCTCCTACTCCAGTCCTGTTTAATCCTCTGTGTGTGTGTGTGTGTGTGTGTGTGTGTGTGTGTGTGTGTGTTGTTGATGATGATGATAATAAAGCTTAGAAGGTAGCCTTCTCTTTCCTCATCATGAGTTCCATATTATCACCATTTTCCACTGAACGAAAGGATCCTCTGCCAACATATTTTCATCTTCAAATTCTTTTAAGTATCTAATTTCTATAGTAGAAGTTTCCATAAAACATTCATAGATAGATAGATGGTCTGGCTGCCTAGCCATAGTTTCAGCAGGACCTACTTAAATTAAACTTATTATGATATTCTAGATGTTTCAGACTATATCAAAAAGTTAAGTGTTCCTTAGAAAGTCAAAAAGCATTTTGTTTTTATACAGAACCTTAATGATGTCTTTTTAAAAAAATTAGTTATTTTAACAAACACACTGGAAAGCCATATAAACACAGTGAATGTGAAAATTCCATTTTGCTCACTTTCACTCAAGTGTCTTCCTGCTTCAGGCACTAAGATTGGCCATCATCAATTAACTGTATACACCATGCTAACAAAATCCTCTTAGAAAAGTTTTTCCACCAGCACCTTGCTTCAGAACCCCACAAAATGACTGACTCATTTAACTAAAGCTGGGTCTTCTAGCCCATAGGGAACAGCTAAGTGGGTGACTAATGTTTAACATTCAGGGGAGAACAGGAAATTATCTTTATGTTTATTATTGGAAGGAGAGACTGAAGACTAAAGACAAACTACTAAGAAATACTTGAGTCCCAGAAAGCGTCACTCACCCATTTGCTTAAATGTTGCTATTAAATTTGGAAGTGCCTCAGTTTTAAAGTGGGAATTGAAAGGTACTCATCTAATGCACACAAAATTAGCTGATGAGAGTCATTATAATTTTGATATTTTAAAAAATAGAAATGACACGTTTCTGGATGAAAAAAAAAATGAGGCCTCCTTTTCATTTTGACTTCTAATTTTACATTTGTCTGTCTGGTCAAATAGAGTATAATGAATAAAATTCTCTTTCAATTTACACTTAAGTTCACAATCTGAAACCAAGCTGGCAAGGAAGCCTTTTAATTCGGTACATCTTAGGAGTTTTGAATGGATGTTACACACCAAATTTTTTGTAAAGAAAGATTGCAGGCTTTCAACAAGGTCTATATTTCATGGAACTAATAGTATTCTATCTACCCTTTCTTGCCTTCTACAAAACTCTCATGGTTAATACCATCTCAATCGCAGTATCTCCACCCGTACTGACAAAAACACACACACAAAAGTTTCTTTTCTAAATGTACTGTTTCCATAACTCCAAACTTAACCAGATGACCTAGACAAAGCATACAGTAAAATATCATACAATTTCTTTTTTATTGGTTTCGGTGAGAAGATTGTTCTTAACTTGCCAATGTTGACTGCTGATTGTGTTATGTTAGTCTTTTCATTAAAAGACAGTTCATTTCCTTTCCTTACTAGTTTAGCATTTTCCCTACGAAATACTTCACTGCTCAGTAATAATGACTGTTGTCTAGTGACTAAATATGACATTTCTAGCACTTCAGCCAGTCTTTGATTATCCTAGCAATTGGGGAAAGAGAGCATGAGGATAAATCTAATCTACTGATCATCCTATATTATACTTTTGCTGAGATTTTTAACCAAACCTGAGGATAATATGTAAAAGTGGACGTTTTATTTTTTGCTCTTTCTTTCTTTCTTCCTTTCTTTTTTTTTTGACAAAGAGTGAAATAGCAAAAGCATGTATTCTTTTAGATAAGACAAGCACCTCACCATAGACATCACCTTATTTGGCTTATCTCATTAGTATAATTCTATTTAATAACTGAAGGTTACTATTGCTTCAGATGGATGCTTATGAGCTAAATAATTTTCTCCAGTCACAACGAGAACTCTTTCCAATTCTCCTTCACTTGTAAACAGGAAAGCAGATTTTGATCTTTCAGTTTATATGTAAATGTAGTAGGAGACGCTACACTGTGCCTAGTGTCTCTAAGGATTGGTTTACACACTGTTCACTGAGTTAAGAGTCAAGGATGGTCCCTTCTGCCTATTTGGAATTTACAAGAAAAGCACAAACAGTTTAGCAAAAAAAAAAAAATCAATATTTTTAGTTATTTATTTTCTAATTCCATTTACGCTGAATTCTTTAAGACTTCCACTCATGTGTTCATCTATACACGAAAAACGAAGACAAGAGTAGGCCCTTAGTAAATTAGAAGTAAATAATTATCTCCTATATATTCTCCTTTTTCTCTTCCCCTCTCAAGCATTACCCTTAATCTCTTTCATCTTTCCAAAATAACAACCCGAAAAAGGGACCCTGTTGTAAATTAGACCCTAAACATCCTTCAGAGTTGACCTTTCCTTCCTCCCATTCCTGGAATAGTGTTAACTATGTAAGGCCATCTGATAAACTATTGTTTTCTATGGTAATGCAGGTTTAATAAGTTACTCTTCATGGATGAGATATTTGCAGTCCAACAAAAGTTCTCCTTACCTTAAACATGTTCCACATTGTGTTTTTGAAGATAAAGGAGGGCATCCTGAAGTATAAGTATTCTTGAGAGCTTCTGATGTCTTGAAAGACTGATAATGGAGATAATTGGGGATTAGAATGGTAACATAGTTGAAACAATGGACCTGACATTTTCCTTTTACTTAACTAAGGTACAAAGGTCATTCAGTATACTGGGCACATAATTAGAATTGGAGACATTTGCTATTTTCACTCTCATAGAGCTCTTCCTCACCTTAATCTTTTCTTTTTTTCTCTATCAGTGGTTCTCAACCTTCTGGCCCTTTAAATACAGTTCCTCATGTTGTGACCCAACCATAAAATTATTTTCGTTGCTACTTCATAACTGTAATGTTGCTACTGTCATGAATCATAATGTAAATATCTGATATGCAGGATGGTCTTAGGCGACCCCTGTGAAAGGGTCATTCGACCGCCAAAGGGGTCGCGACCCACAGGTTGAGAACCACTGCTCTACATAAAGTCCTTCTGCCATCTATTAGTCCTAAATTATTTCCTAATTCAATCATTTAAGTTCCCAGAAGGAAAGAATAATTCGGGGAGCCACGATCTTTCTGATTTTTGAGAAGTCAGGGAGCAGAGGAAAACCAATTGATTTAGCAGACATGGTAATTTCCACAAAAATAACTTTTAATTTAAGTAGTTAGGACTGAGGGAAACAAAACAAGTTAATTAAGGAAGGTGAAAAGGAAGGGGAGTATTTCAAGGTTATTAACGGCTAATTTTCTAAGACTCTCATTTAACATCCTAGCTCATAAGGGCATGTGACCTACTAGTGTTGGGAAGAAATGCTCATCCTCAAAGACTTAAATGATATCAGACAAAAGCTTCTGTGAATGTGTGAACTCGTGATAACAACGTTCCTCAGCCCGCACATTGTCCATGTGCCAGAGATTCAAGATTTGCTGGCACCGTAGCGAGCTGTCCTTCTAATAAATCTCAACAATCCAGAGATTGGTCTGGCGTTCATGGGTGATTGCATAGTGTGGTTCCTGAAAAGAAACAGAAGGGCATTTAGTCCTATATCAGAGGTTCACATTCACCCACAAGTGACATTATTTTAGAAATTGAAGGTGAAACTGAGAAATCCTACATTGCACAGGAAATCCCTGCCAATTTCAGTGAATAGTTGCAGAGAAACACCTCAAAGAAAGTGTTTCTAATGTCCTCTTCTCTGACAGCCTTCCCCCCAGGGATACAATGCTGGTTATCATCACATTATACTTTAAAATCATATCCCATAACTTAATCTCTGGTCTATGGGAGCCCCTCTCTGGTAAGTGCCTTTCCAAGTTGCAGCTTCTAAAAATTAGGAAAAGCCATGCAAATCAAGGAAATTCTCTAGTTTTCACACCCCAAAGTGTTTTTCCCCCTGGTGTTTTCCCGTCACACAATTGCTCTAAAGTCCCAGACACACAAAGGTGTAAATGAAGGCCTTCCGATGGTGATGAAGAATTCGAGGAGAAATGTGGTACAAGTCAAGAAAACTGTCTCTATTATTGTCACACTCCAGTGAATGAAATTGCTTCCAATGCTTCTTTGGGGGCCTATGTGGTAAGCTGATTAGATGCCTGATCAATATCCAACGCACAACCACAATGAGGCAGCTCAGTAAATCCATGCCTCTGGGCTCTCCCTCTGCTTGGCACACACAGTGTTCTCATAAAGGAAATCCAACTGTTTTCACACATGATAACAATCCCAGAGAGCCCTGGCTTTGGAAGAGAAGGCTTGGAGCGAAGAGTCAATGACTCCCCAGCGAGGACACCAAGATCTCTGATTTCCCAGATTGCTCCTTTTATTTAATGATAATGAAATCTGGCCTCCATACAATTTCCTCCTGCAGACAAGTTATGCTATAAACTGTTTTGGCATTGGCAATACAAAAAGCAGAAGGGGATGGGGGTGGGGGGAGGGCACTGAACGTAATGTCTTTTCTTGTGGATTTTTCTCTAAGCAGTGACAGGTTACACCAACAGTTGCTAACATAAGCAGGAGACACTTCTGATTAATGCTTTAACAGGAGCAGCAAGATCTGACACAGAATTTGTCAGAAAATATAAGAGGGCCTGAAACAAATTATTTATTACTCCAAAACTCTGTACGAGTCAGCCACAACAGAATATTAGAGTGTGGCTGTGAAGACAAAAGGAATGAAAAATTTGGAAGAATTTTCCCCCCACCAGGTGGTAAATATAAAGCATAAAGGATACTCTTCCCTTTTCTAGGGTAGTAATGTATACCGTACAAGGTAAATGCAAGGGCATAAATAGATACAAAATTGAGAATTCTTAGTCCTGGCTGAGACTTTCCCTATTCATCTGTCTTCTCTCCCTTCCTTCTGGGGGTCAGCAGGAGGTGGCAAGGGCAGGGTGCATTCACACAGGAGAGAGAATAATTGTCCAAGCTATGAATAGACACGGAGCACTGTATGCAGCTTCAGTGCCTGACAAGAGAGGCAAATAAGCAGGCAGGGATGGGAACATGGCAAGACCTTACAAACCATGATTCTGAAGGAACGAAACTTAGCTTCATTCTATTCTCTTAGCCAGTAGTGAATCTGGTATTTAAAAAAAATTTTTTTTAAATGAGCCTCCAAGAAAGAAGTTGGAATAGATTGTTTGACACAAAAGAGAGGCTATGAATTCAGGTTCCCCACCTGAGAGTCAGAATCTGATGGCCCCAGCTTGGCCTACCTGGGATGGCCCTTCACTGCCAAGCCCTGGTTGTTGTCACCAAAACACAAAAGTTCCACTGCCCTGTCATTAGCCTTGAGCTTTTCCCCAAGGTTTCCCTCCCCAGTTTTGACCATCTACCCTACCTGGGAATTTTGGAGACCAGAAGCCTATGTGGCCCTGTAGTGGGGCCAGCTCTTTCTCCAGGCTTGGGTGTTGCCCTCCTATATTAATCATCAGTGCATTAGCTATAGTCGGTATGAATCAGTGCATTGGCTATAGTCTGGAATACATGGACAGTACCTTTCAGAATAACCACCTCACATGCCTGGCTTCCCACAACTATGCTTCATGGGGATGACGGGATACCTTATGACTTTGTTATTCTAGACTTAGAAAAAAGACTTTTTGATCCACCACACTTCAGACATGGGGCCCATCAAAGTAACTGGTTATGTCTCCCAATTTTCCTCTCCAGGCCCTTTTTCAAAAGGGGTCCTTACCCTCTTCTACTGCAAAGGGGTCTTCTCATCCCTGAAACTTTTGATGGCAACCTTGCTACCATGTAAATAAATAGCTTTAGGGAGTACCTGCTTCAGTATTCCAAAGACCCTTCTTTTGTTCTTTCTCCTTTTAGAACATGTAAGTTTGCATATCACAGCAAACCATGATGAGAAAACCAAATGGAAATGCTTTCCAGAGCAAAATGAATGGAACCATTAAAATAAGATAAATGAGTCTACAGCCAACAGCAAAATTTAGCTTTAGAGACTCCATTCTCTCCACCTTAACACTGTTTATCAACACTGAAGCCCAAATCCTAACCTTAATTGTTATAAAACATAGCTACACCTGAGTATATTTATTGGTTCAAAGTCTATTCTACCTCTTGGCATTGCAATGGTATATCAAACCTCTCTAAATTCCTTCTAATATTTCTATAGGGATTTGGAATTGATTAACAACTGCATTTTCAATTTTACTGCAAACCAGTTTTTGAAAACAGTGAAACTTTTGTTTCCAGAAAACAGGTACTTTTAAAAGTGCTGAATGCATAAGGAGAGTGTTTGAAGACACCTCCCTCAGGACTAAGGTCATCTGAACAAGTAATTAGTATCTGCAGCTACTATTTACTTGGTCATCATTTCTGAGAGTTTGATGACAAGGGAGGTAGTATCAGATGAATAGAGTAATGTTCTATTATCCAATGTCTTAGAGTTATTAGTGTTGGTGATGAACTATTCACAGTAGGAGTTGTCTGGGCTTGCCTATCAATTATCAAAGTCACAGGATTGGGTAACGGGCTCTGAACTCAACTAAAGGTTCAACTTCTACTGTTAATATGACACATTGGTCAAGTCACTTTCGAGATTTTGCCTTTTTACCAATAAGACATAGAAAACAATTTCCCCCTCTCTTACTCTATAAACACAATGTGGAGTTGATAATGCATATATTCATATAACTGCCTGAGATAAACTCTGCACAAACATGTTCCTTTGCCCTTATGTCTGCACCATCTGATACCATTCAAAGATCTGACAGCCACCATTAGGTTCATCCTCATTGACTTTTTAGCTCCTGCCACACCCATTCTTGGCTCATAGTTGCCTTGTCTGACAACTCTCTTCTCTGTTGGTTGACACCTACTCAGCTCTCTCTTCCACTTGCTAATGTTTACCTCTTCCCCATTATTACCCCAACCACTCAATGGACTTAAGAAATTAGTTTGAGGGGAAAAAAGAAATTAGTTTGATGGACTCGTGTTTCTCAAGGATTAGCACACAAAAGAATGATAGGGAGATCTTATTCATACAGATTCCTGGGCCCTACCCTTGGAGTTTCTGGCTCTATAAGTTTGAAGCCAGAAATTACATTTCTAACAAGCTCTAAGTGATGATGAAAGTTGGTAGTCACTTTGAGTAGCACCAATGTAAACACTCATGAAATCACTGAGTAACTGGAGAGTAATATGGAGGTTGAGAGGAGCTGAGAGAAGGGGATATAATTACAAGTGAGTTGTACAAATTTGGAGACAAGAACTGAACAACAATAAGAAAGAAGAAGAAATAAATGGTTCTACTATGGGGGTTCATGCAGAGAATAGAATAAACAGCTGTAGTTCTGCTATCGGTTTCCCAGTGTGGAAATACAGATTAGCTTGGAACTTCAGGAATAAAATAAAAGCTATTAAATGGTAAATATCTTGGGAAATAGACTATTTTCCTGCTCTTAAAGATTTAAATGTATTATTATTAAAAGCAAAGATTATTATAACATTATTTGGTGGCTTTTCAATGTATGTCGATATAATATATTTAAACTGTAACATAAAGGAAAGAGATTAAATAAATCTATATGGTTGCAGGGCTTCTACATTTTACTTGAAATGGTAAAATATTAATTCTAAGTAGACTCTGGAAAGTTAGATGTGTATATGGTAATTTCTGAACAACAACTAAAAATTAATACAAAGTGTTATAGTCAAAAGGCCAATAATTTGAGATGGAATACTACAAAATATTCATGTAAGCCAAAAGAAATCAGGAAAAGGTAACAGAGGAAGAAAAAAACATAAGGGACAAACAGAAAACAGTCATAGGGTAGACTTAAATTCAAGCACATTAATACATTAAATGTAAATGATTCAAATGATAATTAAAAGATATAGATTGTCAGATTGGATTTAAAAATAGAAAAACTTTATTCTGTAAATTTAAAAGAATTTAAATCATTTAAAGCATGTTCTTTTACCATAACCAAAGTAAATAGAAACAAAACAGAAAACTATCTGCAAAATGTTCTAACACTTGAAAATTTTGGAAATTAAATCCATGGATCAAAGTAACCTATAGATCAAAACACAAGGCTTAAGGGAAATTAGTAAATATTTTGACTAAGTGAAATAGAAAAAGCTAAAACTAAATAGTTCAGAGGTGGAGGGAGTAGAAGAGGGTATGGGGGGGATAAATGGTGATGGAAGGATACTTATAGAATTGCACCCTCTGAAACCTATATAATTTTATTAATCAATGTAACCCCAATAAATTCAATATAAAAATGTTCAGAAAAAAATATGGATACACTGGTTAGGCAAATAGTTCTTAAATACAACCCAAAAGCATGTCATGGAAATAAAACTGATACATTGTCTTTACCTTTATTATGATAATTCATGTTGAGTGTAGCTCTGATTCAGCGTTTCTCAATCTTAACATTATTGACACTTTGAGAAAGAGAATTCTTTGTTGTAAGGAATTGTGCTGTGTATTGCAGGATTTTGAACAGCAGCCCTAGCTGCCAGTTATATGTACTTCAAATCCTGCCCAGCTGTGACAACAGAAATGTCTCCATTGTTAATTGTCTTTTGTGGAGACAAAACCAACCCCCACCTCCCGAGTTGAAAACTACTGCTGCAATTCATTCATTTTAACTGATACTTATCTCTTTTTTCCTATTTTCATTCTACCTCCCACATATTGCATTGTCAAACTTATTTTTTTGCCAATCTGATGGGTGTGAAGTAGAATCTCATTTGTATTTCCCTTATTTCTATTAAGTTGAGAATATTTTTGTACATTTTGCCCATCTGGTTTTCCTCTCCTGTGAATTACCTGTTCATTTCCTTCTTCTAATCTTTTTTGTTCTTATTGAGTATAAAGTTCTTTAGATATCCTGGATACTAATTTTTGCTAATTATATACATGCAAATGTACTTTTAAAGTCTGTGGTTTATCTCTACCTTTTGTTTATCAGTCTTCCCGTGCACATAAATTTTAAAAACACTTTATGTAATCAATTTATCAACTTTTCCTTTAGTGCTTGAGCTTTTCATTTCTTGTTTAAAAAGCATTCTTTTCTCTATGGTAATAATATTGTCTCATGTTTTTAAAAGTTTTCCTCTATTTGCAGTTAATTTCTATAGATGGTAAAGACTGAATTTTATTTTGTTCCATATAGACAACCAGTTGTCCTAGTATCATGCATTTATCACTAATTAGCAAAGCCACCTCTGTCATATATTTCTTTTGGGTCCATTAGTATATTTGTCCCTCCTTGACAGTACCACACCATTTTAATTACTAAAGTTTTACTTAAGAAAAGTCCTTCTAATATGCTCCTCTTCAAATTGGTTTAACTTTTCATTTTTTATTTTTATATATACACTAGTGACGCAGTGCACGGATTTGTGCACATTGAAAGGAAATTAGTTAGAAGGTGCCTGGCAGGTAGGGACTGGGCAGGATGGGCAGGACATACCCTGGAGCCAACCTCCCGCGGTCCCTCCCCGGTGTCTGTGGAGTGGGGTCCCTCTGGCAGGTGGGGTCCCTTGGCCTGGCCTGTGGGGATCGGGCTGAAACTGGCTCTCTGACATCCCCTGAGGGGTCCCAGAGT
>NW_005370755.1:3408144-3443420 GCF_000412655.1 Myotis brandtii
TACAGGGTGTGGAATGCAAACACAAGTGTGCAGTAAACCAGAATCGGGGCCGACAGTGCCCCAGCAACAACATAACCCATGGCAGTTCCTCAGGCTGCCTCCTTTCTGGTTTCCGGGTGCATCACCTGAGAACTGCCACTGCCAAGTCACTGCAGCTTGCCAGTTACTACGTTGAGCATCTGCCCCCTGGTGGTCAGTGCATGTCATAGCGACTGGTCAGACACAGCATATTATCCTTTTATATATATAGATCAGAATTGAGTTATCACATACTTTTACAGAATTTTAATTGTGAGTATGTTGAATTTATAGATTAGTTTGGGAAGAAACTATTTTTATAATATGGTATGTTCCTATAAATGTTGTTTCTCCCCATTTACTATTTTTAATTGCCTTTAAATAAAGTTTTATGTTTTAAAATAAATTTCTAACCCAAATTTTGTTATATTTGGTTATTTTTTTTGTCTTTTGTAGCTATGTAATTCTCAATTTTTAAAAATTAAATGCTTCCACTAACATAGAAGGCAGTGTGATTTTTGGATCTTGATATTATATTAATTATAATAGTTTGTCAGTAAATCCTTATGGCAGTGGTTCTCAACCTTCCTAATGCTGCAACCCTAGACATTGTTAATTGTCTTTTGTGGAGACAAAACTAACCCCCCACCTCCCGAGTTGAAAACTACTGCTGCAACTTATTCATTTTAACTGATACTTATCTGTTTTTTCCTCTTTTCATTCTGCCTCCCACATATTGCATTGTCAAACTTATTTTTTTGCCAATCTGATGGGTGTGAAGTAGAATCTCATTTGTATTTCCCTTATTTCTATTAAGTTGAGAATATTTTTGTACATTTTGCCCATCTGGTTTTCCTCTCCTGTGAATCAATGGTCTTAGGCGACTCCTGTGAAAGGGTCATTTGACCCCCAAAGGGGTCAAGACCCACAGGTTGAGAACCACTGCCTTATGGGTTTTCTGTATATATTATCTGTAAATATTGGCATTTTTGTTTCTTTATTTTTATTACTTGCCTTACTCTGATGACTGTGATCTCTAAGTAATTTTAAATGGAAGAATGGACAGCAGCATCCTTGTCTTGTTGCTGAATTAAAGGCAATCTCTCTCTCTCTCTCTTTCTTTCTCTCTCTCTCTCTCTCTCACACACACACACACACACACACACAGGTTGCATAATAATTTCTGTTTATACAATGCCTTGACAGCACCACTTCTTTCTTTATCCACTCCTAAAACTGCTATAATCTTGTTGCTGAATTAAAGGTAATCTCTCTCTCTCTCTCTCTCTCTCTCTCTCTCTCTCTCTCTCACACACACACACACACACACACACACACACAGGTTGCATAATAATTTCTGTTTATACAATGCCTTGACAGCACCACTTCTTTCTTTATCCACTCCTAAAACTGCTATAAAACTCAAGTATAAAGATCATTTCACTAATAATTAACAGAGGACATTTGCAACAGGTACTCTTTTTACCTAGTAGGACCAAGTCAAGAGAATGTGTGTTATTTAGGACAAATCCACCACAAGAGAAAAACATGCAGCTTCATTCATTGACATCAGAAAACCTAGAGTAGTGGAACGTAATTGTTGGTGAGTGGATCATCAGCACGTCCATCACCCATCAATATGCTGTACCTTCGGGGATACCTGTATTTATTATTAGCACCCTTACTGCTACCTCTCCTCCCTCTACCCTGTCCTATCCTGCTTTACTTCCCAGTGACTCATGTTTTAAGGGAAATTGGAAAAAGCCTCTCTTCCAGAAAGGCAAAAGTTCTACATGAAAGACAGCATGTCAACAGTGTTGCCAAAAAAAATTAATAAATCAAAATAACAGATGGGTTAACCAAAATAATAAAATATATAATTCTTGGTGTCATGCAAAACTTCTGGAATGTCTGAGGTTTTCTTATCCCCTCCTTTTTATACATTGGTTTCCTGTAGGATATCTCTGGCTTTTCAGCATTCTCATAATTTCCTTTGGCAGCTTCCAGATTTCTTTTTAAAATATATCTGATGACTTGCAGTGACTACTGCCTCTCCTCACATAAACAAGTCAACATGCAAATTCAAATATTTTAAAAGTGTCCAAAAGTTGTAAAAATTTGAGACATCATAAGAAAGAAACTTGAAGGACTGTGAACCACAAATAACATAAAGAAAAAGTACAGATGAAGGACTCACTTATAAGCTAAGATTAAACCCAACATGAAGATAGATATGAAACTAATTTGAATTCTTAGAGAAAAATTGATCAGCTAAAGAATATGTGGTTTGTCTGAATAGACCAAAGGACAACATTTTTTACTTTGGCATACAACTTGTTTTGTTCTGGCACTTTCCTGGAATATAAGATAAGTGCTAGGAAATAAAGGAGTTTAATTATGCAAGAGTAGGGTATTTACCTTTTCCAGTTAAAGCTAGGGAGAATTACTGCTTCATTTCATACACCCCACAGATCCACGGCGGTGGATTTTAAAAAGAGGAAACCCAAAGACATAAGGAACTAATGAGCACTCAAGTTCATGGCTCTATTTTTCCCAAAGTTGATTTGAAACAAAGTTATTAAGTAAACCTTTTTGTTTTGTTTTGTTTTAATGCAGGTATGGCAAAAAGTGAAAGTATATGAATAACCCTAATTTTAAGTCTAACCTCTCTGACCTTACCAAAGTCCAGAAGGTCTAGTGACTTTCCTGGGACCACACGCAAGACTCCAGTGGTTCTCTGTCTGTTGCATTATGTGCTCAACAATAGTTCTTAAAATATTGTGTAGAGTAGATATTATTTCTTCCCTCAGTTATCACAGTATGGGCAATTGGATTCTTTTTTCACTAATAGAAGTTAGGTAAGAATAATAATCTATAAATTTCTGAATTCACTTTTATAAAGTATACCAGAACATTAACTATCTGGAATTATATCACTAGGAAAGAGAACACAAATAGTTATTACAAAACATAAGTGGAAATTAAGACCCTTTGCATTTTGTGGGTCATAAGTAGAAAAATTTTAGAAATGGATATTTCTGAAAGAAATGACTGGTGATATCTTTTTAAATACATTTTCAACACGATTAAGGACCTTTTTAAAAAGAACACAGTCAAGTAATTCTGAAGTAAAATAGTCATTCTTAAACAATGCGAAGATCATATCTAAAGTCTAAGTAAGTGTTCAGTCATTCCAACAGGAACACATCATAAAGAAAACATATAAAGAAAATATGAGATTGGTTAAATGTGTTCTTTATTCATGGTTTACTTGCTGGAGCATTGTTCATGGTTTCCTTACTGATTTTTACAGTCTACATATTTCTTTTTAATTTTTGCTTTTTATGTTTCCCACGTTCACAATTCACACAAAATACCCGTCGAAGCAGTCAGAATTATGTTACAAATATTTCAGAGTTCCTTGGGGATTTACATAGGTTTTCACAATAAAACTTTGATTACCCAAAGTGCACAGACATGCTTGAAACCTGATAACAGGGGGAGGGCGCAGGCGAGTCCGGAAAGTGTCAGGGGAGATCGGAAGCCCTGTAGGGTTCATGCGGTGAATCTTCAATCCTGGAACCCAGGCCCAGCACCAAGCCAGAAAAAAACAGACAGCACTGGGCATGGCTATCATGGAGGGAGAAAAAAGACTCTTGGAAAAGGCGTGCCAGGTTGTGGTTTTCTGATAATTGAAGATGACATAGCATCACAGGGCTTGCTTCATTAGATTATTGTGAAACTTGGACTCAGAGTGAGGCAAACCCACAAGTTAAAGTGTTTCTAAAGTAGCTTAATAATCACTTTGAAAACAGATCACCCTCTCAGCAGCATGACGGGAACTTTGATCAACAAACACTCAGGGACACCACTAGTCTCTTATGAACAAGGACACAAGTATCACTGTGGGGGTGGGCTTGGAGTGCACGACCCTGAGAAAGATGCTTCTCTTCTTTAAGTATGAAACCTGGCGGTAGTGTTACCTGAAACAACGTTTGACATAGAACATCCTTCATGCGCATGAAGGACTTATAAAAATTATAGTAGATAACACAAAGCTATTTGATCTCTTTTTAAAAATCAAAGATATTAAATTTTTTAATATTTTTCCCCATTATGTTTTCTCATTTAAGAATCAGCTGCCAAAAGCATAAAACCCCACCTGGGCATACAAGCAACTGAAATATATTTTTCTTCTTAATTTTCATCTCTGGAATCCTTGATGACCTGAGTTCCTATCATGGTATACTGCAGAGATAAGGATGATTGGCTATAAGGCTCTCTGTGGAGTAGGGATGGGAGTCAGAAGAGAAATAAGAAGAGAGGGAGGGAGACCACAACCCATCTTGTGGTTGGCTAAGTTCCCCAACTTATGCTGTCTGTAAATTTCATCCAGATATAAGCTCATCCTGCATTTGTCATTTGGACCAGATCATGGACTCTCTCATGGAGGGCCCCACCACAGCCTGTAACCATGCATCTATCACAGTGTCACATGACTTCAAACGACTCCACCAGGGGCCACCTGCTGTGCTGGGGTACCAGCTCTTTCTCTGAATTCCTAATCCATTTCTTTAGCAACTGCTATTTCTAGAACATTTCCAGTAATTAGTCATACATTCATCTGTATATTCAAAGTATGGATTTTTTCTTAGCACTTGCAATGTTTAAGGCCCTCTAATGTTACTAGGAATGCAGCATTGAACAAAACAATCACTGATTTCATGGTGTTTACATTTCAAGGGGGAACTTTACCATTAGAATAGAAGTTGGAACATAGCAAGTGAAAGTATCCTGGCCAAGGCTGGGACCAATGTACCATGAGCTTCTTGCGTTGTGAGGAATTAAGGCTTATTAATCACTTAACATATGCCAGGCCTTGTGGAAAAGTACAGTATCCTGACTGGGTGTGAAGTAGAGCTGGATGCTTGCTAAAGTACCTGTTAAAATCTCATCTGGTTGGCCACTTTAGCTTATGGTAGACTCTGTAAATTTTTGCCAAGAGCTTAGGTTGTGGCAAAGAAAGATGCCCACATTCACGAGGTGTCTTGAAATGACTGGAGTCTCTGAAGGGGCTGGAGGGATGGGGCACTAATAAGTCATGTAATATATTTGCAAATCTTAACCATGCGTTTTTATTTTAAAAGCCCTATTTAAAAATCAGGATACTCTTTACCTCCACTTCATTCTTCTCTTTCTCAGCATAATGACAATACTATTCTAACCACTAAATATTATGCAATATCTTATGTCATCTCTAAGAAGATCTTAAGAACAAGAAAAAAGTTT
This sequence comes from Myotis brandtii, assembly GCF_000412655.1. Lineage (NCBI taxonomy): Eukaryota > Metazoa > Chordata > Mammalia > Chiroptera > Vespertilionidae > Myotis > Myotis brandtii. The sequence continues at coordinate 3,413,452 of NW_005370755.1, forward strand.
ATTCTTGGGGTGAGTTAAATGTTTGCATGATTTTCTTTTAAGATGAGCTAGGGCATGCATAAATCTTGAAAAAACATTAATAAATAAAACACAAATATAGTTTGACCTTCTTTTTATATGATTAGAGAAACTCACCCACACAGTAGCCTGTGAAACATAAGGAGGGATGACAATCAGAATGATGCAGCTCATAGTGCTCAATGGCTCCTTAAATTAATAAACACCAGATATGGTGGAGTCTTTTCCCCCTGCCTTCCAAGTTCTTTATCACTTCACACCTTCATGGTAGTGGAGTTTAGTACTCTGGAAAAATGACTTGCTGAGTTCTCTGCAATTTTTTAATATGCCTGGAAACATGAACATGTTAAAAATGAAGTTAAAAAGGAGAGTGAGAGAGAAAGAGAGAGAGAGAGAGAGAGACTGAGCTGAATGAAATCTGTTGTAATCCTTCCTGAGGTTCACCTAATAATAATCAGCTCTCAGAAAGGTGATTATAATCCCCCTCCCTCCTGGCATTGGGGATATACCTTTACTGCTATCTCTTGGAGAAGCTAGAGGTGCAGTGGACAGGCAAGATCTGACCTCGCTGTGAAATGATTAATCTGAATAGAATGAAGTGAAACACAGCTGCACAGTTTCCTGGTGTTGACTTTTATTTGTTTTTATATCCAGGCTGATGGTGAGTTTGATTTTTAAAAATCTGATGGACTTTAAACTGTATTTTTTACCTTTTAGTTTAAGGATCGACTATGACAGCTTTGGATGGGAGAACCCATGAGTGATTTTAAGCTTGGAGTTGGGTTTTGCTTTCTTTTATTTTATTTTTAAAGTGACTGAAGGGAAGTGAATCGGCTGCATTTTCTATTTGTTCAAGTTTCAAAGCTGTTTCAGGGAAAAGTGGCTTTGTTTTACATCACATTCTGGGTCTTTTTTAGCAGAAATGAATATAGGGAACCAAAGCAATGAGAGTTGACTTTTTTTTTTTAAGGAAACAAATGAGAATCTAGTGTCAAATGTGTGATCCAGAGTTCTGTATTGATGATAACTGAAGCTGCTTTCTAGAATGCATAGGAAGTAATTATGACCAGATTTGTTTTTGTGGTATTCACAGCCCATCCCATTTCCCCAACACTCACCCACCGTTCCAACCCTCCATCTCCAGGGACGTCATTTCTTTTTTTCCAAGGATAACCACACAGGAAAATAGTGGACTCAGCTCAGGGACATCAAAACAGTCTTTCTGAAAGCAGCGCCTTGTATCATCCCGCTTCACTACTGAATGAAGAGTATTTTTCTGATGTTGAACTCTTGAGGATACATATTCTTAGACATTGAGCCAAAAATAATGGACTTGCCTTTCCTTATGTGGGAACTTGCCCTGTGACCTCAACGGCCCAAACAAACACTGAGCACTGGTCCTGTTGGTGGAAACAAGGAATTGTCCCACCAACCTGAGGATTTTATTTTCTTTTTCCCGATGGGTCTTAAAGTTAGTAAGAGCAGTTATGAAAACACATTGTGGGTTTAGTGCAATTATCAAAACTACTATAGGCAATAATAGAAAAGAATTCATAATCAGTTCTATTTTTCATGCAGAAATTTTCAGAGTTGGGGGAAATATTTACATTAATTTTTTTTCCTGTAGTCTAAAATATTATTTGGACAACTATAACATATATCATTAAATTTATGGTAATCAGAAGAATATGTTCCATATAAACATCAGATTATATAACTGAATATTTCCACAAATATCTCACGGCCAGATGGGTCAGAACTTAGTAACCAGCCACATCTAGCTGAAAGGAAGGATGTCAATATAGTCTTCATTCAGGATGCCCATGTATTCAACTAAGACACAGGGGTTCCATCACTGATATAAAAAAGGGGAACAGACAGAATACCAAGTTAGAAGTGTCTTCCTATTACCCTTTCAAACAAATGAATAGAAGAAGAAACATTTTCAGAGATTCATCTGGCCTTGAAATATTTCCCGCTGGCTGGAAGGGAAGGGGTTTAAGGGTTCCAGCATTCCGGGGTAGAATAAAGAATCAGAATCAACATCCCTAGCTAACACACAGAGATGGGTATTTGTCTGCCTGGACATTCAGTCAAACCACACAGGCACAGTCTACAGACACATTCTCATCCTCAGGCAACTAAAGTTTTCAAACATATACTAATTATAGGGTGATGCAGAGAGAGGGGCAGAGTAACCTGATCAATCAACTAAAATAACTAGACCTCTGTTTTTTCAGACACATAAATAATATTTTTGGAGATTTGTAATAACTAAGGTAAAATATCAACTCAGTTTTCTAATAAAGAAGTAGAACATGGATTTAACCATCTATAGCAATATCTCAAATATTTTTTTTAAATGAGGCGATCCATATGGAAATCCTAAAAATCTACACAGCACTAACCAAAAATAAGATGTTGCTATTGTTTGAGGAAATAATGTTAGAGCAATATTAAAATCCAGAAAAGGCACATCTATACAGACAGAAAAATATTAGAGGCTTCCAGAGGCTGGGGGCAAGGGGAGAGGGCGGAAGAGGAGAATGGGGAATGATTGGTTAAAGGTTATGGGAATTCCGTGATGAAAGTGCTTTGGAGCTAAATAGAGGTGATGGTTGCACGACATTGTGAATGCACAAAATGCCATTGAATTGAACACTTTAAAATGGTTAATTCGATGTTATGTGAATTTACCTCAATCTAAAAAAAACAAGTTAGGGCAGCATCAACCTCTTATATTTTAAAATGCCTTTGATATAAGATTTGTGATATAAATACACAAATAAAAGGATTGGTGCTAGAAGGGCCAGTTATCTAAAACTACTCATTCCCAAACATTGAGGTTGCCAATTTAAATTTAACATAGCACAATCACACTCAAAATGAGAGTTCATGCATAGACATATAATGTGATTGAGGAGTTTTCAGACTTAAGAGCTCAAGTATCCAGCTAGAATGAAGTTGGTACAATGTGACCCAGAAAACTGAGATGAAGCTGACAAAGTGAATCAATTAGTTTAAATATCAGATGTGGCCTAATGGTGAAGTTGACTATATTCTGAAAAGAGCTACCAGAGGAAGTTCTTCAAATCCCATAATTTGGGTCACTAAAAATGAATCTGAAAAAATAAAAATGATCTGGCGTGAGGGCTGGAAAAACTCTGAGCACTAATTTTATGTTGGCAAGGGTGGGGAGCAATGACACAAGGAGTGTTTTAATTTCTAGGTCCACTCTCCAATGACTGTCTTTCTATGGCTGTACATAAAAACTTAGATTTGTTTGAGTTTTTTTCTAGTAAAGAATTTATTTCGGGGAGGATGAAACATGGAAGATGAAAGACACTTCAGAGAAAAAACACAAACAAGCCTTGGATTCAACTGCTGAAACAAATCAAATTTATATAGCTGTTATGTAGTTGTTGTTTTTTAAGTCTTTGGTCTCAACTGAAAAGAATTTTATGCTTCAACTGTTCCTCTGGTCATTTTTAATAAAAAGTTCAAATAATGATGCTATATAGGAAGAATGATATTTCAGGTCATATTAATAGATGAACTTACCAGCTCTCCCCCATGGAGAGGAGCAGGAGATACCCTCCTGAATAAATACACTGAAGGTAGAAAAACAAGAAAACAAAACAAAAATGAATTCTTATACCCACCTCCTCCAACCCTCAGAAAACTTAGCTAAGAAGGTGGTTTCAAGAATGAGAAAAGGGTCATTCACATCGCTTCCTCATTCAGACACTTCTTTGTAGGCTTTCAAAGATAGTAACCAATCCAGAACACAGAGAAATTCTTCCCAGAGATTCCAGGATACAGGAGGTGGGCTGTGCATTTACACTGGAGAGGAGGGCTCCTAGTGATAATAACAGTAGAAGGTAAAATTTATTGAGTAATTTCTGAGGGAGAGAGAGATTAGTTAAGTCACTTGCCCAATGCTGTAGAGCTGTGATTCTGGGCTAAGCACCTAGGCAGCCTGGCCATCACCCACTAGGCATTTCTGCCTCCTGGGACACATAGTGCCTCTCCAAACCAAGAGGATTAGAGAAGGCTTCCTAGTGAAGGTCACTCCTGATATGACTCTTGTGGAAGTAGCAGTTCAATGGGTGAAGAAGAGATAGAAGTGTGGCCCAGAGCAGGGAATAACACGAACAAATATTTCAAGCTTTGAGGTTACACAGTAAATTCAGCTAATCTCAAGGTATGCTGTGTCATTGGATTTAGAGACAGAAAATAGATGAGACTGGATGTATGGAGAAGAGTCACTTCATAGATGACTTTTATGTTGTATGACAAAGCTTGCATTTTATCCTAGAGAGAGAGGAAGTCACTGGAATATTTTAAACAAAGGAAATTAATGTCCCTCGATGACAGTATAGAGGATCTGAGGTTGGGAGGAGGTAAAATTAAAATGAAGGAGATCTGTGGGGGTTACTGTGATAATTTAGATGAAAGAAGACAAAAAATGTGAATTATAGCACTGGAGAGATGGGAACAAATTTAAGGAACATTTGGAAGAGGATTCTGTAAGATTCAGTTATGTAGGGAATGAACACATGTAAAGAATGAGAGAGTAATGGTAGAGTGTGAACTGAATTCTTAGTGGTCTTAAAGAGACACAGATTCTCTGACAGGGTTTGGTTTGGATTTGTTTTATTTTTTTGTTTTGCTTGCTTGACAATATTATTTACATTGTTATGTTAATGTGAGACTTGGTCACAGGCTGCCAGGGGATTGTTTGGGTTTTACCAGGTAAAATTAAAAGAGGTAAATTTGTCTCTTTCTTCCTTTAAAAATATATTCAATGGGTAGATAAGCTGCAAGATATGATAGGGTCTCAACAATGGCCATCAGAGAATCTGCTAAAGTAAGAACAAAGAGGCTAAGCCTCTGAGATTTACCCAGAGGAATCTTGGGTTCTCTTCCAAGGACGGAGATCAATAAGCCAAATTAAACGCACTAAGGTGTCCTGGAAAATATGGGTCAGTGAAGCATACCGTCAACTTGGGACACAACATCTGAATTTGCAGTGTTGTTCCATGAAGTACATCTATGTGGATTGGTGCTAAACCCAGCCAGTAACTGGAGAATAAATAAGTTATAGCTCCAGGGGTCTGGCAAGAGTGGAGAAAGGAAAAGTCTGCAGAAAAAAATAGCTCAGGGAAGAGTTGTATCCCAGCAGGAGCTAGGGATGCATTCTAGAAGGAAGGGGTACAGTCAAGGCCTTTCATAGGGATTGGGCAAACATGCTGGTGATTACAGAATCCTGCCATTTCAGCCATTCTATCATCTTATACAGATGAGGCTACTTATCTGTTTACAAACCCAGTTCAGTTTGGCTAAGCAATTAGATGGGGACATGTAGACCCTGAAATGCACTGTCTCTCTCCTCCTATTTTTTTTAAAAAAAAAATATATTTTATTGATTTTTTACAGAGAGGAGGGAGAGGGATAGAGAGTTAGAAACATTGATCAGCTGCCTCCTGCACACCTCCTACTGGGGATGTGCCCACAACCAAGGTACATACTCTTGACCGGAATCGAACCTGGGACCTTTCAGTTCGCAGGCCAATGCTCTATCCACTGAGCCAACCTGGTTAGGGCTCTCTCCTCCTTTGTTACATCCTCCTTTCCAAGTGCCTCGTGTCCTCCTTGATACACAGTGTTTTTTTTTCACAGAACTGAGCCCTCATTTGGTGACGCTCCATGCTCTGAATCTATGCCAAATTGTCTACTCTTTGCCCCATTTAAAATATTCTCTTTTCATTTCCTATTACATTCCCTGAAGGTTTTGCCAGGTAACTCGCTAGGCAAAACAAGTCTAAAGAGTTTAGAGACTGTGGGTTAGTCCTCCCAGATAACACTGGTATTTTAACAAATGCTTTTAGTGCTGAAGAGGAAATATGGTAGGAAACTTCTGGCTGTTTTCAAAATAGTTGTTTATTATATGTTTGTACTTCTTAAATAAAGCCATGTAAATTAAATTATTGTGTAATTTGCTTACATATAGATCTGGTCTATGCATTCATTTTCTCAATCTCTCTCTGTTTCTCCAAACTCTCTCTCTCTCTCCCTCCCTCTCTTCTGTTCCTCTCTGTCTCTGTTTCTCTGTGTCTCTATCTCTCATCAGAGATATATACTCCCCAGCTATATGGAAATATTGAATTACATATTCTTCAATATTTCATTATAGGTTTTATGACAGTAAGTCTTTGAAATGTGTAGACTTGCATTATTAGAGGTAAGAAAGCATAAGACACTTAAGAATTCACAAAACTTCTGCAGAAGGGCTTGGATATTTTTAGAGTTTTATTATAAAACTAGAGGCCCAGTGCATGGATTCATGCACATTGAAAGGAAATTAATTGGAAGAAATATTTTAGAGGCCGGGAAGGGACTGCAAGAGATTGGCCAGCCGGGGAGGGACTGTAGGAGGGCCCCAGAGTGTGTCTGGCCCTTCTTGCCCAGTCCCGATTGGCCAGACCCCAGCAGCAAGCTAACCTACCGGTCGGAGCGTCTGCCCCCTGGTGGTCAGTGCGTGTCATAGTGACTGGTCAAACGATTGAACGAACAGTTGGACACTTAGCATATTAGGCTTTTATTATATAGGACATTTAAGTAATACAAAGAACATGTAAAGATGAATACAATGAATATCCATATAAACACCAGCTAGTCTAAGAAACACATTATCAATATATTTGAAGCTTCCTGTGTATCTTCCCAATAACATCTTCATCTCACTCCACTAAAATATAACCTCCACCTTCAGTTTGGTGTCTATCATCCTCAAAGGCATTGCAAATAGACATTCTGACATGTAAGTTATAACTACATAATCCTCTATGCATCCCCAGTGCCAAGCAGACTAGTATATAATAGGCGCAAATAGGTAGTCAATAAATACACACCAACAGGCACTCACACACATATACATAAAACATTTACCCAGAAAACACACTTTACATATATACTATGTATATATATATATATATATATAATGTACATGTATATCTTGAATATTTGTTCCCCAGTGATTTCAGGTTTATTCAACTCTATTTCATTTTAACAAATAAATACAAATTATAAATCAATATGTGCATAAAAACAGTCTTCTTGGGGCTTAAAAAAACCTTAAATATGTAATATACTCCATGATTTCCCTGAAAGCCACTAAACCAATTTTCTTTTTGGCACTAGGCACCCAATTACAGCATTGAAAATTAAAAGTTCAAATTGCTTTGGGTTTCCTGCTCAGTTGCAATTAATTTTGAAACTCATGTTTACAAGAACATGTTTTTCTCAAATCTCTCAGATATCAACTAAATGTTAAGCACCATTATCTAATGTTTGAGGTCATCAAGACATTATTTTTCTGTGTGATCACTGAATACTTTATTATTATCTTATTTAGAATATTGGGCTAAAGGAGGGAAACACAAAATTCATTTATTTTCAAGACTGTCCAGTGTGCTTGGGGAAGAATACTTAATTCTCTTTTTTCAAAAGATGATACCAGCAACCAATGAAATATATCTTTAAATAGTGAAGCAGGAAAAAAGCAATGTCCTTATCTAAGGAGGTCGTATTGTATGATTGCTCATAACACAGTGCTGTTTCTGAAGGTGATTTTCAAAAGTCAGCTACATGCATCCATAATCATTGCATCCAAAGGAATCTGAGTAAACAAGCCCAAAGGAAAAAGGAACTTCACCTTGGCTGTCTCTACTACAGCATGGTGGCTTTCAAGAATCTTTTTTTCCCCAATATATTTTTATTGATTTCAGAGAGGAAGGGAGAGATAGAAACATCAATGATGAGAGAGAATCATTGATTAGCTCCCTCCTGCATGTCCCACTCTGGGGATTGAGCCCACAAGCTGAGCAGGTACCCTGACTGGGTATGGAACCATGACCTCCTGGTTCATGGGTCGATGCTCAACCACTGAGCCGCACCAGCCGGCGCTTTCAAAAATCTTATAAACTTACTCCAGTTAGTAAGCCAGTGCACCTTTAAGGAAATGTGAAACTTGCAGGTAATGTGCTTGGGATCCTTAGAGGAAAGATGTATGAGGCAAGCATCGTATTTCCACAAGACACTCACAGAACCACAAGGAGAAATAAGGTACCTATAAGGAGAGAGCCATTCCTGGGGGATTGAAATGATCAGAGGAGGCTTTGATTATTACTGAGACTCTAATCTGGGACTTCAGAGTGAATAACTTTTAGATGGAGAGAGGAGTCACATACACAAAGCCTATAGTTTGTGTCCGGAGAAGTATAAACTGGCCGGGTTAGAATGAAGGTTGCTTTTATTGCTGTAGAGAGAAATAGGTAGGATAGGAAATTCAGGTTGGAAACTTGAAAGCAAGCAATAGGGAAGCCCACAAGGAAATGAAGGGTAGTATTGAGAAGGGATTGGTGGCATTGGTTGTTGTGCTGCACAGACCCCCAGGAAATGTTCATGCACCAGGAGACCACACCACACCAATGTCATGAATCAGCCTTTGCTTGTGAAAGCATAGCTTCAAGCCCTGCAGTGTGACCACTTCAGGTTTCCATTTCATCTTCTCATTCCAGGAGGAAGAGAAACCGTCTGCATGGGTTTCCTGAGGGATGTATTACAGTGTACATTCCTTTGGAATTGCCTCACTTTCTTGACATGGGGAGAATGGGAACTTCACCTAGTGAAGCAGAAACATCTCCTGAAGCTATCATGAAGGAGTCCTAAATCCCCTTAGAATTCATTTCCAGAGTTTCCCCATGTTGTGGCCAAGGGTGTGCTTAAAAATGAAGCCAGCACAGGAAATCACCAAGGTCCCTGTTTTTTTCTGACAGATTTTGCATTCCTTAAAGACAGGATCCATGTTCCTGCGAAAGCCCACTGAGTCTGCATGCTGAATTAATGCCTGGTCATCTGGTTGGTGCTGCTAAGATTTTCTGTTCTTTGTCAATGTAGGCAGACACTTGTGCATGTGATATGATTTCAAAGACCACAGGGGGAAAAGAACACATTAATTCTCAGTTGAATGAGTGAAAAACTCCTCAGCCCCAAATTACCTTCCCCTTGATTCTATCCAAAGGACTTAAAATACAAAAAATGTTTACTCCTTTCTTCCTTGTTAAATGTAAAATGTTTGCCCTAGAAAATTGAGACTTCTCTAAATTACATTAGCAAATAATTCCACTCAGTTTAGTTAATAAACATTTATTTGCCTTTTCTATTTACAAGGCACACATATGGTTTTGGAGATAAGAGCATCACTTAGGAGCCTAAAAAACCTGAGAGTTGATGGTGTGTATCCACTCAGCTGCTTACTAGCTGTGCTACTTCAGTCAAGTTAATGAACCTCTCTGATCCTATGTAACAAGAGACTAACAATAAACCCCCACTCACAGGACTGCTGTAAGGATTAACTACACAATGTCTGGACTTCGCACAGACCTTCACCCATGGTCAGGAGTTGATGAATAATACTATTATTACTATTTTTATTGTTCTGGGTTTTGCACTTAATCTTCTTACCATAATGACTGTTGAAAAGCTTTCCTGAGATATTAGCAGTGATTAACCACCTGGATCAAATTACTTTTGCAGAAGAATTGTTTAGTCATCTATCTGGGCTACGAGGGAAGACAGAGACAGAGAATATTTGACGCTGTGTCATGAACTTGAGAGGGAAAAGCAACTGGTGAAAAAATCACACCTCTAGACTTTAGGAAGGCTCTGAGTGTTGGGACAAAGTAGACTCACCCAGAAGAGCTAGTGGTCACTGATAAGATCTGTAGACTGCATCCGTCACTTAGGTCCAGCAAGTATCACCCCTGAACAGCACCGATATCCACAGGCACTTTGTCCCTCCATGGAGACCTGCAGGCTTGGGGAGAAGTGGAAAGAATTGCTATATATCATGTCTGCCACTGTCTCCTTCATTTTTCTCCCTGAAAGAGAATTCTGCAGAAGTAAAATTTGAGGTCAAAACACATAAGCATTTAAGACTTTGCTTTTCTTCAAATCCTTGAACCAATATTAACTCATTCATCATCTCATTACCCTTGAGAATTGGGAAAGCAGAGCTCAAATAGAGGTTGGAATGTTCTAATCCCATCTGTAAATTACAGTGCTTGTGAGATTTATTAACTGAAGGGTTTACAATTTTAGGAAGCTTTTCTAAATGTGATCTCTCAATTGCTATCATAGGATTTGCTCCAAATGCATTTGAAAAGAGAAAAGAAATGTTAAGGCCCCACTGCCGTGATAATCAAACCAGCCATCTCACAGAGCAAAGGAGAAAGGCAAATAGAAGAAAGGCAAGTGAGGAGGATGGAAGACCGGGAGAATAAGGAGAAGCTCTTTCATATTTCAGAATTATTATAAACAATTCATTTATTACATTTTAAGTGGGAAAAATGTTAGTTGAAATTATACTTGTCAACCACAAATATCTGAAAGTAAAACATTCCAAAGATTTTCACTGTGTCTGTTCCAATTGCAGCAGTGTGCAACAAGTTGTGCAACTAACTCAAAGTCATTTCAAAAAGCAACAATGACAGAGATTGGTCAGTTAGGACAGGAATAGAAAGTGGAAACTTTGAAGGTTGGCTAGTCCCTGTGTATGGTTGCCTCTCTTCTGCCTTGCATACTTTACTTCATTTCTCCAATGTCCTAGACAGCTTTGACATGAGCCAGGCCTCCAGATTTCCCCCTTCCTTCTGTTCCTTCGATATCTCTTACTCATCCTCAAATCTTTTTCCTTTTTAGGATTTTTTTGATGATTACAGAGAATCAGGCTGGGAAAAACAAACATGGGAAGTCATATGTCATTGTCTTGAGTATATAGAGAACTTTTTTATTATAGACTAGAAGCCTGGTACATGAAATTCATGCAGGTGGGGGGGGGGGTCCCTCAGCCAGACCTGCACCTGCTCCAATCCAGGAGCTGTCAGGGGATGTCCTACTGATGGCTTAGGCCCACTCCCCATGGTTCTCTGCTCTCTGCAGGGCCTGGCTGCTTTGCCACCACCCCGGCAACAAAGCCCCCAGCCCCGCTGTCCGCTCTCTGTCTGCAAGGCCTGGGAGTTTTGCCGCTGCTGCGCGGATGAAGCCCCCACACCCTGCTGTTCACTCTCTGTCTGTGGGGCCTGGGGTCTTCACCACCAGCACTATGATGAATCTCCCATGCCCTGCTGTCCACTCTCTGTCTGTGACAAAGCCCCCACGCCCCGCTGTTCGCTCTCAGTGGTGGGGCTGAAAAGACCTGGGGGGCTCCAGCAGGGCTGAGGAGACTGGGTGCCGCCATCTTGTGATGTGAGGGTCAATTTGCATATTCCCTCTTTATTATATAGGATTATTATAGTCTCCCTCCTCTGCATAAAAACCAATAGAACACTTGCCCTCATTCTGGACCTAAGGGAGAATCTAAGGCTGGGAGTAATAATAGAAAGGATAATGGGAAATTCAAATGTCTCCAAGACTAATGATCATAATTTACATATTATAGAACTTCAGGGAGATGATCTCCAACTCATTGCATCCCTTTAGGCACCAGAGAGGTCATCTTAGCCTGGAGATAATGATGAGGAGGAGGATAATGGTGATGATACAACCTAAACAAGTCCTTTCTCTCTATCCCACCTGTTCTCTTCTACCTGATCTCAGAGGGGACCAGCCATACTATTTTGTATTGTTTCTCCCGCTGGCAAATGAACACAAACTGGGTTCCATGTTGTCTAATAGCTTGCAATGATGGTGTTTTCCAATGCCATTGGATGGCCAATAAGCAGCTTTCTCTATCACCATTTCTGACTAGCACCTCTCCACCTTCTCTGAAAGACAATGCATTCTCTAATGAAGTTTCAAACATTCAAGAAATTGTCCCCAAACCATCAAGAAATATAGATATATCACAGGGGCACTCCATGTCACAAGAAGGGAGCCCTCAGACCTGGGCCTCCTACAGAATCCAAACTCTCCCCTTTCTCTTTCCACATCTTCTTCACCTAAGAATAAGAACAAGTATGCATTATATTGCTTAAGCCTCACAAAAACTTCACGAGAAAAATATCTCTATTTCTAGAGGACACTGAACTCAGAGAGGTTAAGTCATTTGCTCAAAGTTACATAACTTTCCCAAAGTCACTCTGATTTAAAGCCAGATCCATCTGATTTGTTATCTCTGTTAAGTGCTACCAGGGCAATGACACAGCATGGCACAAAGTCACCATTTTCCTTCTCATACCTGTGACAGGAAGTAAAAGTTAGTTAAGATACTTCTCTGTGGAGCTAGTCTGTGTTCTCTACAGAATCCTTCTCATTAACTCTTTAGTAGCCACTGCAGATTGACCAGAGCTGTTACGTTAGGTTGTTGTGTGATTTGTCAATCCCATCTCGGACCCTTCTTTTACCAGGTCACTTCAGCATCAGTACCACTCCTCACTCCACATATCATCGCAGGGTAGTGATCACATGCAGCTGAGGCATGGCTTTCCTGGTTGAAAACCCTTCCATGGGAGCTGGAAACCACTTGCCTTGTCTTAGTAAAGTCTTGGCTATCTCTCTCCCAGGTTTAGCAACAGGAGGTTTCTACCGAGGAGAAAAAAGTAAAACTCACAACAGTGCTCTTGTCTCTGACCACCGGTAGAGACAAAAGTTGCTTACATGCATGCGCATGCAAACACACACACACACACACACAAACACACACTCCACTGGACTCCTTCTGCTCACACTTTACACGTGACATTCAGAGAGTGGGGAAATTATAGTACTCTTGTTAAAAATCCCACTCCATGACTACAGTGTCATCATTTTTATAAAACCTAGTAAGGGCAGTAAATGCCAAGTTCTACTAGTCCCTCCTTACAGAAGGAAAGACTGAGGCCCAGACAGGTGGGGAGTTCAAGATTCCACTCTAATCTCTGCCAGAGGTCACAGCCAAAGGTAAGGCTGCCACACTGGCTTTGCTTCTTCTCACATGAGATGCACTACCCTGGGCAGTCCAAAGCAATCATTCACCCTCTAGTTTTCTTAGACAACAGTAAAATTCGACATCTCTCTGCCAATCCAGGGAAACTTAAAAATATGTCCTCTTCTAAATTGGAAGATATTATAGTAAAGCAAATGCCAAAACATCCAAGATTTTGCTCCTTGATATTTAAAGTTCATGGATCAGTCTAGCATAATTAATTCCATTGAGTTCTACTTCATATATTTTAAAAGTTTATCAATATATTGTTTATTGACTTGACACCCAAAGAAACTTTTGAGTCTTTCTTAAATAAGTTGCTAAAGCATTTTCCTCATACAAACAGGAAGGCAAGTTTGACCTGGACTGAGTACCGCTGGATGCCAAACACTGGAATAATCGCACTCATAGATGGCAAACGAGGCTTCGGCAAGGCCAAGCTGACTATTCCCACTCTGTGTTCCAGCTGCCATACCACACCACCTCACCTCTGTCCACCCACCCCAGCTCTGCAGTGGTGGCGAGGACCGGGAAGAAGGCTGATCTCATGTGTCTACCAGGCACGTTACTCATCAACACCCTCATCATTCCCAGACGCTCTCATACTCTCTGTGGAATAACAAGGAGCTATGTCTCCTTGGAGCCAACACCCTAAAACTGCAAATGATACTGACTGATGCCTCGCACAGGGGCAAAAGGGCCCTTACAGGATGCCCTCTAAGACCACAATGCTCGGCCCAAGGGGAGTACCCATGCCCTTCCAACCAGATGAACCATCTCACACCCAAGTCCTGTCTCAGCAGAGCCTGACCCTTCCCTTGTGAAAAACACAAACAAGTAACCTTCAAACCCCTTGTTCATATGATGTTAATCAAGATGCACATCAGGGGAATGGGAACAGAACCAGCCTGGGGTTGCCAAGTCCATTCTAAAACTGGGACTCATTTCAGTTCTGGGGCAGATAGGGTTGCTTTGGAAGGGAATCTGGCCCATTGCAAATAACAGTTTTATGATGCCTTCCTATAAGTCTAGACAAGCAGATGGACCAGTTCTAAAAAGGTCTTTGTATTTATGCCTTCAGAGATACTTATCTACATCGTAAGGTCTTTGGAACAAAGAGAGCGGTTTCCTCTTTCTACAAAGTTTGGCGTCATTATTATTTTGAAAGATAATCATGCTCACCCGTTGCCAGATGGCTGCTGAGTTATGCTTTCTATAGATTTTTTAAAGCCTTTGCTTTGGAAAACAAGGGTGTGCGGGTTGGGGTGGGGGCTGAAGGGTGATCCAGATCCTCTCATCCCCTCCCTTCCTGGCTGTGAGAAAATATGAGCCTGGGAATCTACACAGTTTATTTTCTATGATTCCATCTAGTTTGAAACCAAAAAGGCTATATTTCTAGAGAGCAGACCACAACGTGAGAGGGAGAGTGGCTGAGGGGGTAGGGCATACAAATCTGATAGGTCAGCATTTGGCTCCAGAGGAGCTGAAGGAGGAGGATTCCACAGCGGGTGTGTTTTCTCTTTCAAGCCTGGCTTTTGTTCCCTGCCATCAGGAAATGCAGTAGACATTTGTCACCAGCAGCTCTTCGGAGACTTCCATGTTTCTTTCTCCCAGGGTCCAAAACAGGACTTCAGACACGAAAGAGTCAGATTTTGCAAACCAGCAGAATTTTTCTGCAGTGTTTATCAGTCAGGCTAGAGGCTGGGAAGGCAGACTTTGGAAAATAGTTCAAGCACTTCATAAATCAGATGTAATTGAAAAGGCTAGGGTCTCCTTTCTGGCAACTTTTCCTTTATAATCTCTTTACTGGGGCAAAACTGTAACGCGAATAAGGGCCAGGGGTCTGATGCAGTCAGGTTGCCTCGAGTCACCCAATGTAATTTGGGTTTTTTTTCTGATGAAATCATGAAACAGAACTGCATTCTGCTCCCTGTTTCCTTTGCACGAGATCATCTCTTCTGATTGTCCAGAAAGCTATGCCAGGTTGCGTAACATTACTGATAACAAAATTATTTGAGAAAAAAAATTTTTTTTTTTTTTGCACTCACCTAAAAACAGCAGCTGAAATCAGCTGGAGTTCTTGGCCAGACAGCAAGTAAAAAGTGCTTTTCATACAAAATTTTTTAGAAGCCCTGGAAAAATGCTGCACAACATTTAAACTCTGTTGGCTTTTAAACTGGTGGAGCTTTTATGGCTTTTAAAACTTTTAATTGGTATCCTGATCAAAATGCAGTTTCATATGAGGACCCTAAAGTGTTGCCTGAGATTGTCCTCTGGACGTAACATATTATCAGTTGTTGGAGTACAAGGAGCAGGTTTGGGGATTGCTTGTGTTCAGTTCCCTCAGACTAAAGATCAGGCAAATACCAAAGAGAAGAACAGAGTCAAGCTATAAAGGGCAGCCATTTCCCAAAGGCCAACCCAGAGGTAGACCAAGAGAATTGTTTTTTTCCTGGCGGAACAATCACAGGAAAAGCCTGATCAAAGCTGGAGGGCAAGTGAAAGAGGCCTTAGGCACCCAAGTTCCAGGGTCTGAGTGCAAGCCCAATCAACTGAGCACAGTCAGTTGCTTTTAACTACTTTTGCATCGATGTCTCTTCCTTTAAGTAGCAATCTAAGCAGATTATCCTCTTACTTGATGTGCCCTATTATTCAGGGACCATGACGATTACACCCTCTCTGACATTACTAAGGAAGATTGCAATTGACTTATGCACATCACAGTCACATGGACAGTAGGGATTTTTTGGACCATGGAAATATCACGTGTTCTGGTGTATGCAGGATTGGCACATGACCACCTTTGGCATAACCTGGTTTCCTCATAGAGCTGGTTGTTTTGGGTTGGTCTAGTCCAGCCGTGGGCAAACTACGGCCCGCGGGCCGGATCCGGCCCGTTTGAAATGAATAAAACTAAAAAAAAAAAAGACCGTACCCTTTTATGTAATGATGTTTACTTTGAATTTATATTAGTTCACACAAACACTCCATCCATGCTTTTGTTCCGGCCCTCCGGTCCAGTTTAAGAATCCATTGTGGCCCTCGAGTCAAAAAGTTTGCCCACCCCTGGTCTAGTCAGTGGTTGGCAAACTGTGGTTCACGAGCCACATGTGGCTCGCGAGCCACATGTGGCTCGCGAGCCACATGTGGCTCGCGAGCCACAGTTTGCCGACCAGGGGTCTAGGTTATTGAGAAAAAGAGAGTTCATGCTTAGGTGTGTCTCACACCAACCATGGATCCCTTGCTTCTGGGCCAGGACTGGCTGGGACACAGGCTCTTTGTCTTAATGACTTTCAATGTAGTTCTTTCAGACCTTACCCCTCCAGAAGCCTACCCTCATCTTGACTATGGCTGCCTCAGAATGAACTTGGCCTCTGGTGCAGTAAAACAGAATCATCTGCTCAGATTATATTTCAAGCCAATTTCAGTGTCTTGTAGCCTTGCTGTATGATTTATTTGGCCCTTGGGAGCTCCTACTGAAAGTGCTGAAATGCCATACTGACATTTCACTTCAGACTTACAGCCATCTACACTCAAGCAGGATTTATCTCCGACAGGAGGCTTTCTCCCCATTCAAAGTCAAACAGTGTGCAATAACTTCCCTGCTGAATAATCTATGTCCTAATGGGAGGAGTAGGGACAGCAGAGGAGTAAGAATAGAAAGAAGAACCAAAGCTGTGTTCATACATGTTGGGAAAAGAGAAATCATAGCAGACAAGTTCAGCAAGAAACTTCTAATGAATCCACCAACTTCAGTTTATCTACCCACAGTCACAGTTAGGAGAGAGATTGAAATAGGAGAACCATATAGGGAGGCTCAGGGGCAATTTATCTGAAACAGCAGCTGGAAGGATTTTGTAACAATTCTAGTACCACACCCAGGGAATCTACCATATTCTCTCTCTCTCCCTCTCTCTCTCTCTCTCCCTCTCAACTTTTTAAAAATACATTTGTATTGATTTCAGAGAGGAAGGAGAAGGAGAGAGAGATAGAAACATCAATGATGAGAGAGAATCATTGATTGGCTGCCTCCTGCACGCCCCACACTAGGGATCAGGGATCGAGCCTGCAACCTGGCATGTGCCATTGCTCAGAATCGAACCCAGGACCCCTCAGTCCACAGGCCAACGCTCTATCAACTGAGCCCCACCAGCTAGGGCCACATCTACTCTTTTGCTTCCATTTATCATTATCAAATGTCATAGGATCCCTATTTCTGAAAGCTTTCATGCCCCTCAGATGGAAGACCAAAGAAGCCAATGAAGTTTAGGGCTACCTTTTATTCCACCTACAAATTTGGTGAAAGAAGAAATGTCTACATGGATATGAGTTTTCTGCCACATGTATACCAGTGTTAACATGGTGTGGACATCTGTCCACTTGGAAGACCATGTACTGATGGTGCATGTCCCAACACAATACCAGACTCAAAAAGATCCATGATAATTGCTTCTGATGATAACATTGAGTAGGTAAAAGGTCTTCTCTCTCTTCTTCCATCACCCCAAATTCTAAAAGTAAGGTCTCTAGAGATTGAAGCTGTACCCTTATATGCCCTTGAGTTCCAACAAAGTAGAATGGATAATCATCACTGTCGATCCATCAGTTGGCACAGCACCCAGCCCACATTGGAGAGGAAAATTCAGGAGGGGAGAGAAGCTATCCTCTTCCTGTTCAGGACACATTATTCTCAAGGATTGAAAGAAACAAAGGAGCTTAGGAAAATTCATAGAGTGAATACTTTTCTTTGAAAACAGTGTTTAAACCAAGGTCTCCAATATCCCCAGAGTTCCAGAGTGTGTTCAACTTCCAAGAGAATAAACTACAAAAACCAAGTTTGCACTGAAGATATATTTCTGTTGCTTTATTTCTGGCCCTAGTTATAAGGGATGAAAGTATTATAGGACTGTAATAGTTGTTTTCCCTTATAATTCTTACCTATATATACATAAAAATAAGAACACTAGAAGAAGAATAATTCCAATATTAAGATGTGGTGGCAGATATCTTCCAGTTACAACATTCTTACTAAAGAAAATGACTTACCATTTTCAAAACAGAGATCTGTTCAGTAACTCAGATAATAGGGTAGACTATAGCTAGTAAGATAAATGGTTGTTGTGCCAGGGAACTGCTAGCATTGTAAATGACACCTCCTGTAGGGATACTAAACACTCAATCAGGAAATGCCATGGTTGTTGGTTTAGAATTGGCTTTCTCAAATCCATAATTTTGAATGAGTTTGTTTTTGTTTTTTAACTGAAACTTTTTTTAGTTGGTAATAATCCAGTCCGTATCATGCTTTAAAAGGCAACCCATTACAAACCCCTCCTAGAGTCCTCCTTATGCCTTAGATGGCATGGTGAGTCAGCAATGTTTTTTAAACCCAAAGCATTAGAGAAGAAGCTGAGGGAAATTGTCTGTAACTGCTCAAAGCAGCATCTTCAACCTTCTGCCAAATACGGGGTTGCCAGCTGGCAAGCCCTAGTGCTCTTTAGTCCCACAAAGAATCACGTATGTGTCACTGGAGGTGAATCATATATGTGTGGCTGAAGATAGACACAAGTTGCTCTGTTTTAACCTGAATCATCTACAGGAATAAACTGCAAAGTGTATAAACTTTGTTAAGGTGGCTGGCAGTGTGAATGATTTGGAAGAAGTTTCCCCCTTTATCCCTCCACCTAGAGCATGGTGTCCAATGTTCCAGAAGCTCCTGAGCCACCTCCACTCTGGTTCTCAACAATCACCACCTCAATTCTGGATTTATATCTGCTTTTTCTGGACAGAAGCTCATGTTCCAAAGAAGTGATTCATAGATTTGATTCATCTGACTTCAACCATACTATTTTTGCCCATTATAATTTTACTATCATTTCCCAATAGCATAATTAAAATTCCAACATAATTTTTCATACTTTGCAGATAATCACACACAAAAAAACACTAACAACATCAAAATAATGTCCTTAAAATTTAACTAGAAACTATTACCTACTAAAAGCTCTGAGCCAGAGGCCTGCCTCATCATTTTTTAAAGGGAGGTTAAAGGCATGTTAGCACCAAGCTGGGACTTCCCGCTAATACATTCATAAGAAAGGAAAGAGAATACCAAAGGAAAATTTCTCATTTTGTGTGATTCCATTTTATTTAATGCCATGTCAATTTATTTAATCTCATGCAAGATCATCTTGGGTACCATGTGGAATCATCTTATAAATCCTACATTTTGGGACAGGATATAGCAGTCCCTCCAACACACACATACAAACACCTAAGTGTGTATTTATGAGATAATCTAACTACAGATTAAGATGCAAATTCCCTGGCTCCACCCACCAACTCTTTTGGGATAGGTCTTAGGAATTTGAATTTTTAACAAGCTTCATAAATGAAACTAAATATATGCAACAAAACATGTGTAACCAAACATTTTTTTCATACATCATAATTTCTTGGGTCAGGAAATTGAGCAGTATCTGTCTGGGTGATTCTTTTGTTTCAAGTGGTATTGACAGAGGTCACTCAGTAATAATATTCAGCAGGCAGATGAAATAGTCTAGAAAATATATACAGACTCACCCATATGATTGCTTTTTTGGTTTGGAAAATAGGAAGCTTGGGCTCAACAGGGACTGCCAACCAAAGTGCTCAAACATGACTCCTCTAGCATGGTGGTCTCAGGGTAGTCAGGCTTCTGATATGGTGGCTCTGATCTCACAGAGAGGGCAGAAGACTGGAGGAAACCACAAGGGTCTTCTGACCTAGCCTCAGAAGCCCCAGAATGTTACTTTTACTTCATGTTATTAGTCAAGCAAGTCTCTAAGGCTAGCCCAAATTCAAGTGCAGAGGAATTAAAGTCCACTCTTAAACAGGAGGAATAGCAAAGAGATTGAAGCCATCTTTAATCACCTATGCCAGTGGTTCTCAACCTTCCTAATGCCACGACCCTTTAATACAGTTCTTCATGTTGTGGTGACCCCCAATTTCATTGTTACAAATTGAACATAATTAAAACATAGTGATTAATCACAAAAACAATATGTAATTATATATGTGTTTTCCGATGGTCTTAGGCGACCCCTGTGAAAGGGTCTTTCGACCCCCAAAGGGGTCGCGACCCACAGGTTGAGAACCACTGCTATGCTCTCAAGTATAAAATTTCAGCTAATGAGGAATGCATGATGAGAGCCATCTAAACTGGATATGGGGGAACTGGGTAGTTCTAGCACCTGTCAAATAACTAGAGAACATTCTGATGTTTTAAATTAGTCTGGGAAATGACCTTTAAATACCTCTAATTTTAAGCATTATAAATTCTTCTTAGATTTTTTTTTTTTAGTTTTTCTTCTATCATTCTTTAGTGTCAAAGTCTACAGAAATAAACATTAAAGATGAAGAATCATCAAAACTCACTAGTTCATGCTTTCATGTATTTTATTTATAAGGTTCTGTTCATAAAGCAAATTTATTTAAGGCATGCCCAGACAATAAAATCATATCCTCCATCTCTTATTGGGAGACAATGATGACTAGGTTTGCTTATCTCCATGTCTGAAATATTGCCTTCTATTTTTTCTTTGTCTTAGAATACATAACATGCCTAGATTTATTTTTCTTTTCCAACATAGTGCTGGCCTTAATACTGATATATGTGGTATGTTTGTAAATTTGGATATATATCTTTCTTTTTTTGTTAATTCATTCAAACCTTTTGATTTGTGATAAGAATCAATATTGTATAGAATGCTGGTGTCTTTATAAATATTTTCATCACTGAATTTTAAATACATACAATAGTCAATACATAATTCTTTTCCCTATTTACATTACCTTTAGTTCAGTGATTTTTAACCTTTTTCATGGCACACATAAACTAATTACTAAAACTCTGTGGCACACCAAAAATGATATAACTTTGCTGATCTCATACAAAAATAGGTATAATTTTGTTTGATTTACAACAAAAAAATTATAATAGTAATTACCTACCTGTTTTTACTTCAAAATGACTTTAAAAAATAATCAGGTGCCTATACTTGTATACAGTAGGTTCTCAGGTTATGTCAGAGATCCGTTCCTACAGCGTGACATAATGCGATTTTCGCTGTAAGTCGGAACCCACGTACATAAGCACCTACATTACTCACATAGAGCACATACACAGCAGTAATGAAGTGAAACAGTAAAAAAAAATTTAAAAGAAAGATAACAATTCCTGCCATTTACTTGTGGTAAATAAATAATAAAAAAACATAAAGCACATATGTACATATGTTGAAATGATGGAACTTTTTTTTTTAATAAGTAAATGGGAGATGGCGACGTAACCATGCAACGAGGTACATTGGGTCCAATGTAACCCGAGGACTGTCTGTATAAGAATTTCTGATACCAAGAACTGACCAATCAGATGCAGCCTTTATTAGGCGGCATGACTATTAAGATGCAACTCCATTATATGACCTATTATCTATGGTTCAAGACAGGACATTCACATTGGATGGCTATTCTGTGTTGACTATTGTCATTTATTTTTATTTTTTTTAGAATCTAAGGGAAAAGAGGTCACAGCCCCTGACTAAATAGTCAAGTATTGCATATTTTAAAATTTTTTGTGGCACACCAGTTGAAAATCATGGCTTTAGTTGATAATAACACTAAAGATAATGGATTTCAGTTATGTAAACACATGTACCTGGGTGAATTTATTGACTCAATAAATATTTATTACCTATCTCAAATAGTAAATAGGCTGGTGGGAGAGACAAACACAGTGGTATACTGGAGCCAGCTCAAACTGGCTTATGTTGGATCTCAACAGCCTAGTCTGTGCATCTCTTCCCAATCTCATTTCAGTGACTTTAAGTTAGTAGCTTGAAATCAGCCATGGTGAGAGCATTTACACTATGGAAACTGGCAAACACTACAAGTTTTTGCTAAACATTTACAAGTGTACCACTGCAATTCATAAATATGGCTAATAGTGTGATAAGTGCTAAAGATACACATTAGATGTAATGAAAACATGAAGAAGGGGAGTTGAACCTAGTTAGAAGTCACTGAAGGCTGCCCTTTTGGGGCCAAGCTCAAATGTCCCCTCCTCTGAAAGGCCTTACTATACAACCTACCTATAGAAGCCCTGCTCCGAGACACCTCTACCTACATACACTATTCATTTCTCTCAGAGAAATTGTCACACTTGATGATTATCTTACTTATTTGTACTTTTATGTGTTTCCCTTACTAGAATTTTACATTTTTATTTGTCTTGTATCCCTGGCATACAATAGGTTCTCAGAAAATATTTTTTGAAAATCAATAGTGGAGTTGTAGTAGAGTCTTGAAGGATGAGTAGGATTTAGCCAGGCAAGGAACTAGGGGTAGAATATTCTGCTCACAGGAAGCAGGAACAGAAGGAGCACTAGGGTCAGGGAAAGATAGTATGTGCATGAAACATGAAGTCCAAGTCAGGGAGGGGCCAACGTATATTTAGGCCACGTGG
This sequence comes from Myotis brandtii, assembly GCF_000412655.1. Classification (NCBI taxonomy): domain Eukaryota; kingdom Metazoa; phylum Chordata; class Mammalia; order Chiroptera; family Vespertilionidae; genus Myotis; species Myotis brandtii. The sequence goes on from NW_005370755.1 coordinate 3,435,939, forward strand.
AGTCCCTAGACTACCCCATGTGAGCCATAGAGACCTATGAAGGCCACTGTTCAAACTTCCATTCACCAAAAGGTGAGCATGGGCATGGTTAATTCTAAACAAGGACATTTTTTTTTAAGTTAGAAAAGGAAAATCAAAATGAACTAACTAAAACACATCTCTCTTCAAGCCCTTAATATGACTGAGAAATTGATATTTTTCACCCCCCTAAAGGGGAATCATCCTTGAAAAGAATTGTTGGGTCTCTTCAAAACTAGAGTATTCAAAGTGTGAAGCATTGGGTAACACTTACATTGAAACAAAGAATAGGGTGAAAGGGATATGTTGGTTTTCACAATGTGCATTATTAAAATCCTTCTGCAGATAATTGTGGCCCCTTGGCAATAGTGCATACATTAGATGTCCTGAGAAATGTATTAAAGGGATTTTCTGTATAAATGAAAAAGCAGAGGATGCAGTTCCTAAGGAGATAAACTAATTTGATTACAGATATTGAGCAGTTCCTCTGTGGAGAGCTTTGGGCCAGTGCCTCCCCACTTCCCATGTTGCTCACAGTCTATTAGTTGAGGAGATAGACTCTCCCGTGGGATGAAGAAAAGATTAGAGTCCAAAAGACAGGGTGACTAATTCTGCTGGGTGGAATTGAGGAAGGTTCTTGGGGAAGGTAATGTTTGGGTTAGCCTTGGGAGATGAGTAGGACTTCAATAGGCAAAGAAACAGTGAAAGGGGCACTCCAGACAGGAAGAGCATCCTGATCCAAGACACAGAGGCCTGAAATCAGGGTACATATATATTTAAAGGCTCATGAAACAGCCACACATAGAGCAACTTACACAACTCTGAACAGAACAACTGCCAATGTGCTTTTGCAAAACACTATTCTAATTTTACTTTGGTTTTCATAACGACAAAGTGATTCATTAGTTCCTATTACACAGAGCAATTTCAAAATGATAAAACACTGGGAACCCTTTCTTCATTATAACAGTTCAAAAAAAAAAGAGGGAACTTAAAGCAAATCCACTCTCTCTACTCAGCAAATAAGTGACCACAAGAGGTTCTGACCACCCTGCACATAGCACCCACCCACCCTTACTTGAACAAGCTTAATGATAAGATAAGAACATCTCTGCTTAATATATACAGTGCACTCTCATGTGGGTAACATAATATATGTTACAGACTTAGATAGACCCATGTCTACTTATACCTGCCAACATGCAATCAACTAGACTTGTTAAAAGGACAATTCAGATGAATCTCACTTGAAGAAAACTAAAATGTAAAAATAACTGATTTCCAAAATTTACATACTAAGAGTCAATTGTTCCACATTTATTTTATCATTGGTTTCACTTAAATTGTGAGTTTTAAAATAGAGTTTAATTTACCAAAAGCTATTTTCATACTGGAATATATTTTGTGTGCAGAGCAAAGCACCCCAGGGCTTTGGTGGCCAGCATCAGAGAGTGATTCTCACTAGCTTACCCTGAAAAGAAGATTCTTGTAAGAATATTATTCAAGTCATCAAATAAAAAAACAAAACTTCAAACAGAGCTCAAAAAAGGACTCCCCTCAAAAAAGAAAGACAGCTCCTGGAATCCAGATAGTAGGACTTGATTTAAAAATGCAATTGATGATCATTCTTCAGATCTTTTTCACTTAGCTCAAGCTTCAAAGTCCCAGGATAGAAAGTCTGATTGGACCAATTTGGGACAGTTGCCCAGAGAAAGTGAGGCACCTGAAACTACAGTCCCATGGAGGCTGCACATATTTACGGAGAATGTTTTCCTCAAAGGTATTGACACTATAATCAGAGGGTAGAAAGGATGCTAATAGCCAGAAAACATAGAATATTCACTCCAACCCTTAAGGATACTCCGCGGTTAGCCCTGACCCACTATACCAATTTAATACAGAGCTTCCATTGAGCTGAGACTTTTGTCCTTGTCCTTCTTCACCCTCCCCTGACCCAATTTGTTCTAAAGAGGTCAGTAGAAACTTCTAGAACCTGCTTTATTGGGGAATCTTCTCAATATACATGTGTTGGTTAGTTGAGGTTTCTGTGTGATGCATTTTACACACAAAGCGGTTTACTTCTCCACACATAACATAGTGTCTGACCACAAAACATAAACAAGTAAAACAAGTTTATTTCAACTGGTTTGTTCTTTTATATTAAAGCAATCATCACATTATCCTAGTCAGATAATTTAAATATGTCCACAGAATGCAGAATATTTTTAAAATAAGTTTTTAAAAGCATAAAAAGAGAAAGTTAATAAAAATGTTATTTGGTCTTTGTTGCCAACATTCCATCAAACATATATTTTTCATATACCTGGTATAAGTTGCATTCAATAATAAAAATATTTTAAAATATATATTTATACACACACACACACACACACACACAGGTAACAACTAAAACAGACAAAAAGACTAGAGCCCTGGCCAGTTTGCTCAATGGTTAGATCATCGGCCTGCAGACCAAAGGGTCTCAGGTTTGATTCCCTTCAAGGGCACGTACTTCGGTTGCAGGCTCCTCCCCAGGCCAGGCCCTGGTTGGGGCCCGTGCAGGAGGCAACCAATTGATGTGTTTCTCTCACATCCATATTTTTGTCTGTCTTTTTCCCTCTTTTCCATGCTCTTTACAAATCAATGGGAAAATATCCTCAGGTGAGGATTAAAACAAACAAACAAGAAGAATAGAAATGAAATAAAATGTAAAAGAATGTAAAACTTCTAAATCAGTATAAGAGAAAAGGGGAAAAAAGAAAAGTTGATCAATTCAATCAAAGGAAGGAATGGAGAGGAAATAAAAGCATGAAATCCATTTTAAAATCAAATGTGTAATATATCTAAAGTGCTTTTCTGTGGGACTTTCCTGAGCCTCTATGATTGGATTAAAAATAAACAGACAAAATAATAATCCAGGTGAATGCTTCTTCCAGGTGACATACTAAAACACAGTGACAGTGAAAGTCAAAAAGGAAAGGGCTTGGAACCATATATACCAGACAAATTCTATACAAAAGGAAGGTAGTGTATTGATACTATCATAGTAGATAAAATGGACTTTAAGTAGTTGGGGAAACAAAGGAGGTCATTACCTAATAATAAAAAGAATGATTTTCTAGGACAATAACAATCCTGTGCATGTTTTGCCCAACTTTTTAGCTTCAAGACATATCAAACATTTTAGCTCCAAACATATAAAACAAAAATTAAAATACAAAGAGAAATTGATGAATATATAACCATAGTAAAATATGTTAATACCTCTTCCTCAGAAATGGATAGGTCAAAAAAACAAAAATTAATGAGAATATAGGTGATTTGAACAATATAATGAATATGATCAAGCTAATAAAAATATATCAAACCATGCCGAAACCGGTTTGGCTCGGTGGATGGAGCATCGGCCTGCGGACTGAGAGGTCCCGGGTTCGGTTTCCGGTCAGGGGCATGTACCTGAGTTGCGGGCACTTCCCCGGTGGGGGATGTGCAGGAGGCGGCTGATTGATGTTTCTCTCTCATCGATGTTTCTAGCTCTCTGTCTCTCTCCCTTCCTCTCTGTGGAAAATCAATAAAATATATTTTAAAAAAATATATCAAACCGTACTCCAACAATTACATTATAAATAGTATTTTAAAGGACAAATACAATAAATATAAAAATTTACTAGATGATAAAAACAATCTCAAGAACTATCAAAAACTGCCGAAACTGGTTTGGTTCAGTGGATAGAGCGTCGGCCTGCAGACTGAAAGGTCCCAGGTTCGATTCCGGTCAAGGGCATGTACCTGGGTTGCGGGCACATCCCCAGTAGGAGATGTGCAGGAGGCAGCTGATCGATGTTTCTCTTTCATCGATGTTTCTAACTCTCTATCTCTCTCCCTTCCTCTCTGTAAAAAATCAATAAAATATATTTTAAAAAAAGAACTATCAAAAACTGATATCACATGGGCTAATTCTCTGACCACATTGCAACCAAAAGATAGACCCCAAAATCCTGGGCACTTGAAAAATTTGAAATTTCCAAAATAATTCATGAGTCAAAGAAGAACTCTAATGAGAAATTGTTTTAAAAAGTGTTTAATAATAAACATTGGAGCTTTGTTGTATCTGTAATCATTTATTGTGCTGTTGTTTGTTTTTAATTGATTTCAGAGAGTAGGAGAGAGGGAGAGAGAAACAGAAACATCAATGATGAGAGAGAATCATTGATTGGCTGCCTTTGCATGCTCCTTGCTGGGGATCAAGCCCATATCCCAGACATGTGCCCTTGACCAGAATCTAACCTGGGACCCTTCAGTCCGCAGGCCAACATTCTATCCACTGAACCAAACCAGCTAGGGTTCTGTAATAGTTTCTTTTTAAAAACATATATTTTATTTATTTTTCACAGAGAGGAAGGGAGAGGGATAGAGAGCTGGAAACATCGATGAGAGAGAAACATCGATCAGCTGCCTCCTGCACATCTCCTACTGGGGATGTGCCCGCAATCAAGGTACATGCCCTTGACCAGAATCGAACCTGGGACCCTTCAGTCCACACGCCGACGCTCTAACCACTGAGCAAAACCAGCTCGGGCTAAGAAAGAGGGAAAGATATGAAATAAATATAACAAAACATTAGCTGTGTTTAAAACTGGATGCCAGATGCATGAATGCTTGTTATATTATCTTCTGTGTGCTTAAAATATTTCATACTTATTTTAAATTTTAAAATAAAGCTACTTATTTTATTCACATGAATGTTATATATACTTCAATCAATAGAGAAACTGGTGGGGATTTGTTTGGTTTTGGTTTTGTTTTCTGTGTGGAATAAACAGAACCTAGAGAACATGCTCCCTTCTATGAATACAAGGCCTCATCCAATCTGGGACACCTCATTGTCCCTGATCTCCAAGTCTCATGGTCACTAAGGGCTCAAGGCCAGCTGCTTCCAGGCTGGACTCTGAGGTCACCTTCAGGTCTGTCAAAAATAATTCCTGCTGTTGAGCAGAAAAGGCTGCAAAGCCCATCATTTGAAAAGGGAACATATTGCAAAAATCACCCACATACAAAGTCAACCCTCAGGGCGGACTATGTGGTTGACCACATTTATAGTGACCCCTCTTAAAAATATTTTATTAAATACTTTTGATATAAAAACAAAATCTGCCTATGAGTTGGCATTTTGGTAAACACTCCTCCCTTTTTAAATTGTGTACTTAAAAGAGTTCTCCTAAGAAAAACTAAAAACTACACCCTATGACTCAAATCTCAGGCAACCCTCGGTTCCTCTTTCCCAGTTCCCCCAATTGAATCCTGGGCCATTCCTGCTTTCATAATTTTATACCATTATTGTCAAACTTGAATAATGTATGCCCTCTTTTGGGAGGAAAAATAGTCTCACAAGCACCTAGTGCTGACAAACAACTTTCATTAGAATGTTATTTAAATATATAGACCAATGTAAAACTAGATATAAACTCATTATGCTAAACAACCATAACACCAAAACAAATTTACAAATTAGAAATAAAACGACCAAACTACTACAGTTTAAATTAACAAGATGAATTTAATGTGACAACCTGTGTTGTGCTAAAATTGCATTGCAGTTAGGAACAACTGGCTTCCTATTAGGCTCAGCCAATGAAGTGTATTAGTGGCATATTGGGAGGCAGGAGGAAGTTGGGCTGTTGGTTCCTGATTCTAGCCTAGCTCTAAAGCTGCTGGTGCCAAGGTCCCAGCTCCTGCTGGGAGCTTCCACCCTGGCTACTGTTTATATCCCTGGTTTTCTGTCTCTGCTAATACTACCTCCTCTTCCTCTCAGAGGGAGAGAGGGCAAAAATATTTAATATTTCCCACAGAAATTGCCAGACCACAGGGCATCTTCAGACCAGCAGGATATGGGAGGTTGAGTTTTTAAAGGTCTAGACCAGTGGTCCTCAACCCCACATGCATATCATCAGAATCATTGAAGGGACGTTGAGAAGTGCTACCATTTCTCATTTCAGATCCCTCTTGGTAATAGCTTGCTGCTGCCACTAACCCTGTGTTGCCTTCCCACCCCTGTTTGGCTTTTGAATTCTTTCAACACCATTCTTTTTTTCTTTCTTTCTTTCTTTTTTTTTTTTTTAACTGCTTCTGCTTCTCCATATTCAATTAAACTACCTGGCACAAGCTCTCTTTCCCTGGCTGTCCCCTATGGCTACATAGGTCACGCAAGGGGTAGAAAGAATGGAAGAGTAATCAGCTTTATAATCTCTCTTTGCTCACTTGTTTTTTATATCAATTATCCTACTTTTAACTTCCTTCTTTTTTATTACAAAGTGCCTATAAATAAACCAAGAAGAGAACTCTCCCCAAAAATGTTTATGCTATGGTTTTATGTAGAAATCATTTCTGGTCTCTAAATTTCCTGTGGTTCCATAAATCATCAGAGGGGATTCCACAAGAATATGTCTATTCCACAAAGAGAAAGCACCAAGTGATGGATGAGTTCTGTCTGCAGATGCCAACTTTAGGAGAATGGCTGAGCTACCCCAGATATCTCATTCCCATCATCCTCCAAAGCAACCAATAATTTAAAAGAAAAATCCAGGCATGCATTTGCTTTGAAAAATGACAGATGAATTGAGGTAACCAATTTTTTTTCCTTCTATAGTTCCTCTAACACTACAGGACTCATCGGGATTTTCCTTTGCTAAGTTGCACTATCAGAATCACCAGGAAGAAGTTAATGCCCACACTCAAGTATGAGAGAGAGAGAGAAGGGATTTTAAATCAGAAAGGCTCTCTCCAGGGGATCAGGATGAGAGAAAATTTCTGATAGGATGACCAATATTCCTTCTTTTGAACGCCAAGTTCCTTGTTTTCTCAAATGTAGTTTTTAAATGACATAAGTACCAGCTCCTACTTTTATCACTTCTCAAGGGCATGGTTGGGAAAATACGTTTTGCCCTAAGAGAAAGAAAAGGAGCTGGAATACTTAATGTTGCATGTTTCCCACAGAAATTACCAGACCACAGGGTATTCTTTGCTGATCTTCAGACCAGCAGGAAATGGGAGGTTGAGTTTAAAAAGGCTTAGACCGCTGGTCCTCAACCCCACATGCATATCAGAATCATCAAAAGTACTTCTGAGAAATGTTTCTGCCAGGCTTCACCCCAGACAATTAAAATGGAATCTCTGGGGATAGGTCCCAAGCATTAGTATTTAAAAACAAAACAAAAATTCCCACATGATTCTAATGAAGAGCAAAGACAGTGTGTCACTAGCCTAGACCAAGAATTAAGAATTAGTTCTAAATTATTATATATAATGTTGTTATATATAATTGTATGTAATCCTTTCATTGAATTCAGTTGTTTTCTACATAGGGAGTGTCCATTTTCCTTCCTCATTCTTTTTTTATTTATTTATTGTCTAAAGTTTTACATACGTCTCCTTTTTTCCCACTTGACACCCCCCCCCCCCCCCCCC
>NW_005370755.1:3443787-3459589 GCF_000412655.1 Myotis brandtii
TGGCGTCCTCATTCTTTTGAATGACACTGATATAAATGATACTGGAGCGATAATGACTTTGACATTTTGTTTTGCCTGCCACTTGATAAAAGAACAGAAAAGGAAGAACGCAAGTTCTTTTGGGGAGGGTTCTGATTATGGTGAACCTGCCAGAATCTCAGGATGTCTAGATTGTGTGACTCTCACCTCATCCCAAAAGTGGCTTTCAAAAGACCATGCATCAAGTCCATTGTCTATCAGTCATTCGTTTTGTGTAACTACTTGATACCCTCAGTCTGTTACTGCATGATATCACACACAGCCATGTCATTCTTTGTCAGGTTAGAAATGTTCTAGTGCATATTGGCCAGAGCCCAAAGCTCTTGTGGATTTGAAATCTTATCATTCAGCGTAGTGCAGCACATTCTGGATATGTATCTTCTACGACAAACACTTGGCATAAATTGGGTAGTGGCTTAGCCCAGGTGTCCCCTAAATGTTTTACATAGCACACCCTCTCAGTACAATCTCTTTCAACACACCTAATAGAAGCTTAAGTAGACATTTAATATTTTCCCCATGACCCGGTGGATCATATTACATCTCCCTGAGATGCTCAAACTTCCCTCCAGAGACCACGGATCTGGTTTACTGTATAATGCCTACCACCTGAAAAAAAAAATTATTATTACTTTTGTGACTTGAATATAAATATCATATCTGAACTTCTTACCTCGGCCTACACAGCAATATGTTCAGAGTAATTCTTCACCATCACCATCACCATGAGTTAGTCCATGAAAGTGTCTAAGGAAATAGGTTAGTACCAAATGTTTCCCATCACCAGCAGGGCGAGGCCTCCGGGGCTTCCCAGACTCTGGTCTGATCCTCCAAACACAAAAAATGCCCAAGTCACATTTTGATCTGTTTATAGCCAATTCCATAGTTGGTTCGGTGGTCACTCTGAACCAGAAAAGCAGCCTCTAGGCTGTATTGCTCAAGTGAGATGTTCTTTAAAAGAAAGCACTAGGCATAATTTCAAAGCACATTTCCTCTCTTCCTTAAATAGGTGTGAAATAGTGAATGTTCCCAATGAGACATAATGTATGGAAAACAGTACAGTATAACAAGGCCTTTGGCAAGTGCATTGAGTTGACTCTTAGGAAACAGACACAGAGAGATTTCCTCAGGGTCATTGAAAGAAGGGAACAGAGCTGGTGTGAGCAAGCACAGGGAGGAAAGTCATGGCAGTTCAACATCACGCAGTTCCGTTCTGGTTTCCAGCTGTAGAAACCTATCTGCCCACGGTCACGCAGCAGTAAAATGATAAAGCTTAAAACAGACCACAGACTACTAGCTCGCTGTCCCTGCTTTCTGTCGATAATGTAATTACTTCCTTAATCCCTTATCTCCCATCCTGTTTTCTATCAGTCTTAGACGAGAAGGTCTGAACATTGCTCTTGCTGTCCTGTGAATCATCCTTACTTCACAAGGACCTCTGCCTTCCTTTGGGGTATTGCTCTTTCCCTTCCTGTGCTCCCCCAACAGCAGGAGGCCCTGTGTTCCCAACTGCAGGGGTCCCACCCGTCCTGCTGGAGAGCCCTTTCATCCCTGCAATGTGTGGGCTGCCTGTCTCTAAAAATAAAGTTTCATTTATTTGTTTTGAACAAGGGAAATCAATTATGACACTGTTCTCATTGTGGAAATACTCTCAGACAATATTTTAACTGACTCCCAAGTCCTATTTTAAAAGCATCATAACCACAGAAGTAAAGAATTCTGGAGATGAATAGAACTGCAGAGTTTAGCCAATGTAGTCCTTTACTATTTGGGGATCATGAAACCCCTTTGAAATTTTGATGACTGCTATTGAAACTCTCCCCAGAAAAACGTACATACAAAGATATGTATGCAGACATATAGCAAAACTCATACAAAAATCTGTATATTTCACTGTGCATGGGCCAAGAGGTCAGTCCCTGGGTCCCTTGTTTAGATCCCCCTTTACTTGACTGAGAAGGCAACTGAGTCCCTAGAGAAAAATAATTTGCTATGAGCACACAGGCAGTTAGTGGAAACAATTGTGCTAGAGCACAGGTCTCCTTTTCCCAGACCCGAGGCACCCTGTATCATGATAAGGATGACCACATGATTTATCACCTAACCCAGGGCACTTTTGAAAGCGGAAAGGCGGCTGTTGATAATTAGTCTAGGACAACAGATATACATTGGAACTGTTTGGGGAAAAACAGGACATCTGGTCACTCTGATCACACCAAAAGCAAAAAGTCTCTTGAACCTGATGCTTTGTTGTTATTGTTGTTCTAGAAGGTCAAAAACTCCCAGGTGGGGGAAATGTGAACTTGCAGTACAGCCTCTGAATCTTTGTTCTGCAGCACTTTGAAAACCCCAAGCTTCTACCCCGCCTTATCTGAGCTCTCATTAAATTCATATCACACAGCTCATGAATATGACATACAAAGGAAATTATTACAACACTTCATAACAACAAGACTTAGGTTTTCTTGAGACTTCCCAAGGGGCATCTCAATCAATTTTAGTTTTATCAGCAACACGGTAGCTAACATCAGAACTTTCTCGTTGCTGCTGTCTGTAAAGTTAGTTTTACTCCAGAGATTTGACCATTTCACTCTGACTATGCAGAGAAAGAGTAAGGAAAATTGATTTTATTGCAAAGAGCCTCCCCAAAGGTCTAAATAATTCATCTCAGTCTCAACCTTCAGACATTATCTCAAACAGAAAGCATATTCCAAAAGACTCCAAGCTGCCAGCATTTCCCTGGGTCAAACAAAGCTGCCTTCACGGCCTTCACTTATTGGCCGCCTTCCTTCTGAAGGGTCAAGCACATGAGTCCACTCATGACCTTGTTCTTAAAATGTTAACTACAAGACTTGTTTTTAAAAAGTCTGTTTTTCAACTTAGTGACACTTTAAGTATCTTAGCAGAGTCTCCAGTTCCGAATTACATTACTATAGTTGATCTTGGGTCCCAGACCAGGGACTCTTACTGGCTAGGCATTAAAATTGTGTAGAGAACTTTTCAAAGCTCTCATGCTTGGGTTCTACCCCTAGAGACTTTTATTCTTTGGGTAAGGGTGGGGCGCAGGCACCATCATTTTTTTCACAAATCTTCCCATGTGATTCTAATGTGCAGCCAGAGTTGAGCACTAGTGCCTTTGAGAAAAACCAATGGGTGCTCCATGGCCCATATCAAGTGGGTTGCTCTTTACCCCCTAAAGGTAGGAGTGTGCATAGGGACTTGATTCTGGCTCATATGGGAGATGAGCTGGTAGAGGATTATGGGTTAAAGAACTAAAATACAGTCCCTCGGGAGCTCCTGTACATAGGCTCGCCTGTCCACAAACCCAAGTACTAGTATGTCTTGAGCATTAACAATGAGCATCCTTAGAAGAGTTTTTTACTTGACCTAGGATTCAAAAACATATCACATTTCTTCATTTGCTAAGTCAATTTGCAAATGGCTCACCGCATCTGCTAGGACTGGTGGAGAATCTGACTTTTTTTTTTTCATGTGATCCTTCTTTATCTCTTTCTACCCATACTCCTTCAACTATGCCTATATGTCATAAGCCTCAAGGGTATGTACTGCAAGAAAATTGTGAAAGGGCCCCTTTTCTTCACTGTCATCCCTGATATGCTGATTCATGAGGCCCTATTGCCCCTAGTAGGGTATCGGACATGCTCTTCACCACTGCCCTTCCTGCATCATCAGGACCAGCTCAGAGCCATCCTTCTCCCTGTTGAGATCTTTCAAATAAAGGAACACTACCTTAGAAAAGGGTCCTAGTTTCTAAAGATTTTACTCCTAAAGATTAAAGTGAATTCACCAATAGCAATAGTGCTACACAGAAGAGCAACTGTATACCTGGAAGATAAAAGAACTTTTTTTTAGCTACTACTAATGTACCAGGAACTTTGCTCTATATTTGCTCACATGTTATCTCATTTAGTCCTTTTAATATCTTATCTCATGTTTACCTGAACTCAGAGTAATGTCACCCCAATTTATAGTTGACGAAACTGGGGCATCAGGACATTAAGATACTTGGATAGCTACTGATTACGAGACCCAACATTCAAACAAGGTGTCTATGACTCCAAGTTCATGCTCTGGTCCTTTATGTAATCATAGAAAAGTATCATTATAGTTGTCTGGTCAATATTCCCAGGGGGGTACAAAGTTATTTCTCTTTTTACCTGGTCTATAAGGACAGAAAAAGTCAATTACCACCTCATGCTCAACAAAGACTCACAGATTGGGTCTTTAGATTGGTGGGTGTGATATTGACTGATTTTGCAATATGAGATGGGGCAGGATAGGGCACACATTAAGGGGATCAGGGTCCTGGGGAGTTGGTTGGTGGGGACAATGATGGAAAGAAAAGGAATTGCAAGATGTTTTAATACAGAATATTCAGAAAAGGAATGTTTTTGTTCCTTATGAACTTGCCTTATTCATTTTATAAGGATCCATACCTAAACTATATCTCTAAATGCCACAGGTAGAACTTATTTAGTTATGTGGGCATCATTTCTAGTTAAAGGTTGGAGATAGGCATTTTGAAAGCCCATCTGGGTCCTCTCCTAAGAAGATACAATGGGTGGAAGGACCAGAAAAGTCAGTTGTCCTCAAGCTCCATTTGTGGGAGACTGACGAATGGATGAGATGTTTCTTAATTATCTGCAACTGAGGCAGGGGGGAGGGCGGAGACTCAAAAAAAAAAAACACCTTAAAATAACATTTATTATCACATAGTTTTTGTAGGTCAGGAATCCAGGCATGGCTGAGCTGGATTCCCTGCTTCAGGATCTATCATAGGCCGACAGGGCATGATCTACCTTCAAACTCGCTCAGATGGTTATTATCAGGGGCAACTGAGGCAGGGGGGAGGGCGGAGACTCAAAAAAAAAAAAACACCTTAAAATAACATTTATTATCACATAGTTTTTGTAGGTCAGGAATCCAGGCATGGCTGAGCTGGATTCCCTGCTTCAGGATCTATCATAGGCCGACAGGGCATGATCTACCTTCAAACTCGCTCAGATGGTTATTATCAGGGTGAACTTCCTTGCAGGCTATTGGGCTATGGCCTCAGTTCCTTCCTGGTTGTTGGCTGAAGGCCACCTCAGTTTTTTGCCATGGGGACCTCTCTATAGGGCAGCTCACAACATGGATGCTGGCTTCACCAGAGCAAGCAAACAAGAAGATCCAATGAGAGAGAGAGAGAGTGTGAGCAAGGCTGAAGTCACAGAAGACTTTCATAACCTGGGACGGTTAATTTTTACATCCAACCTGACTGGGCAAAGGGTGCCCAGATATTTGGTCAAACATTATGCTGGTGTTTCTGTGATGGTGTTTTGGATGAGATTAACATTTAAATTGGTAGACTGTGTAAAGCAGATTACCCTCCTAATGTGGGTGGGCCTTGTCCAATCAGTTTAAGCTGAATAGAACAAAAAGCCTGATCCTCACCCAAATGAAAGATGGTCTGTGAACAGGGGCATTTGCTTTTCCTGTCTTTAGACTTGAACTGAATTATCAGCTCTTTCCCAGTTATGCATGAGGCAGTAGCCTGCAAACAGGGAGTACCATCGGCTCTCCTGCTTCTCTGGCATCTGGAGCTGGCTAATGGCCAGAATTGGTTAAGACAATTCCCCAGGTATATCTGATAAGTCTCAGAGATGGTGACCCAAAGAGGCCTGGACTTGGACTGAGAGAAGAGGGTTCAAAGCTCTGCAGAGCCACTTGTTTCCTGGGTAAACTTGGATCATGCTATGCAGGTTCTCTGAGCTGGACCTCTGTCTTCCCATCTGTAAAATGAAAATAATAAGACCTTCTTCACAGGAATGCTGGGAGCATTTCCTTAAGAGTATTCCACTATAAGCTAATTCTGTTGGATGTGAACAGATAGAGAAAGGATGCCACTACTCATGTTTTGGAAATGCTGTTACATGGAGTTAAACAAGTCTCCTTTATGCATTTCTAGAATCTATAATGAAGTGCTAAGCATTCTGGGTCTGCAAAAGAAAGACACATTAGGCAGTGTTAAGCAAATGTATTCAACCATAGTACTTTTTTTCTCAAGAGAATCTCATGGGATTTGTGTTAAGTAATGAATTATATAAGGCAAATACAAATGCCTGCCCATGGAAGCTGACAGACCACACATGTGTAACCATGATATGTGACTTTGAATCAAATCATTACAGCAGTAGTCATGGCAGCAAACCACATAGGGATAGGCCAGGACCAAAATCACAGATGTTGTAGCATTTGGGTAACAGAATAACCTCCTATCACTAGATACGCCTATTCTGTGGATAAGTGGTGGGCTTACTATGTAATGCTCTGATAGGCTACAACATTATAAGTATATCTGGCCAGGTCATGCTCCTATAGAAAAGAATGAGGGTCAATCCTGAAAAGAGAAGTGAGACCCAGTACCCATTCATCTGGGAAGAATAAGATGGAAATGGCATTCTGAAGGCATTCCTTGGCCAAATAGGAAAGAGAATTTCTAGGCTTTCTTTGGATCTCCCTCTGAATATGACTTGGCTCCGTTGTCTCAGGGGCATTCCTTGTCTGAGGCTAAACTTCAAACACATGGACTCAGCCCTGAGGAAGGTAAGGAGGCATTCCTGCATGATAGCTCACGCTCAAGTTGAGTCAGTCTTATTTTACAAAGTGATTTCTAGTCGTATGCTCCTCTTTTACTGGATGTTTTAGTTAAAAATTTAGCCTTCAGTGACAGCCTTGAAGAATGCTCCATCTGTGCAGGAGGGAGCTGGGAATCATGCTGGGCCCATGTGGTAGGAGAGGCAGTGTCACATGAGGCCAGCATGATCATGTCTGGTATGAAACTTGGGGCGAATTCCCAGTTCACACCTCTGACCCTTTCATGGAGACTAGCCCTGATTCATAGAAACAAGCCCCAGCAGCTTGGTGAGAAGAACCAGAGCTGATTTACTCAGAGGTGAATGCCTAAATGAAGCTAGGCCAATCAGGTTGTCTCTTCTGGGAATATGGAGATTTGTATGAAGAGAAACAGCCACTGAGGATCGTGGAGCTGAGCCACAGGGTGTCCTACACTGGAGGCCCAGGGACTCTTGCAGCTGAGATCCTTGGAGTTTTCCTATTTCTCATCTCCTGATACTTTATTTTTACACTCAGCTCTTACCAGTAATTTTTTTAAATTTAAACTAGAAAAAGTCTATTCCTCTCCCTTTGACCCAAAGAATCTTAATACATGGTGGTAGCAGTCATTCTTTGTCAGAGATCCCCAAGGTCAAGGCAAATGGTGGAGTAGAAGAATTAAAGCTAGTAGGCTTGATGATTCTCCCCATCTGAAGCTTCATCATACAGTGATAACTCTGAGAACCATCTAAGTGAAACAGGGGTATGCTTACCAAGACCAAGGTATAACCCACAGGTCAGAGTCTAGGAGGAGCTCGCCTTAGGTCAGTGGTGTAGAAACCACAATTGACAAGCAGACGAGCACCTAGGAGAAAACAAAATATAAATTAATAATCAGGTAGCCTAATGGTCAATATTGGAGAACTCTGGAAGCTTGAAGCAGAGTTTTATTTAGCCAAGGATTTAAAGTTCAGAGGATTGACCTCAGGCTTAAACAAACTGAAACTCAGAACAGGATGACAAGACAATGACCCAGTTGGTTCACAGGTCAAAGCAGAAGCCTAATTACTGGAACTGGAGCATGAGGTCAGAGCAGGGGAATTCATTGGTGCATGACCTGTGTTGGTGGACTCCTTACTTTCCAGATGAGGGACAGGTTTGTCCCAGAGTCTGGAGTGTAGGCCTAAGGCTGCAGGCAAGGGTCCAGAGTAAGCAAGCAAGCATCTGGGAACAAGGCGGCCAGGGCTCACACCGTGACCTCCCCGCCTTCCTCTCCACAGTGTCACAGCCCGGGGGCCTCTGCTCAGCCCCTGAGCTGTCAAGGGAAGGATGAAGTGAGTCTGGGGAAGGGGCGTAGTCATCAGTCTGCAGCACTCTTGCATGTAGCAGCATGTGAGTGTGGAGAAAAGAAAGAACTGCATTTGTTTGTTTGTTTCTTCATGGCAACTCACAAACCCAGCCAAATGCAGATAAAAATGAAGTGCATGAAAACTTTCCTAACTTTCTCACTCAGAAATGTTACTGAACACATAGATCATATGGAGATAGAATCCCCATGTCACACTTACCAGTCCTCAAACACTGCTTCACCCGTGTTCTTCCACGGAGAAAGATCTCCCACAGGCCACAGGATGGGCTTGCCTTATTGCTCAGTATTTTCTAAAATAAGCCAAATGAAAACCCAGTATTCACCTTTTCATGTCTTCCCAACTCAAAGGAACCAAGGATATGTGGAGAGACTTGATCAAAATGTATGCTAGATAGATAGATTGATTGATTGATTAATTATCCTAGTTCTAGTCTCTTTAGTAGCCTCTCCTCCATTACCCCTCTCCTCCATTACCCCTGTGACAGACATAACTGAGGTTCCTCAGGGTCAAGGATAAAGCTACAAGTCCTATGGAGTAAATGCTTCTGATGGGCTAAGACCAAGGTTCAGAAAGAAGAGAACAGGCAGTTGGCCCATTTATGGGAGGAAAGAGAAGATTGGTCGTGCACTCTGAAATAGATCTATAAGAGTCTTTGGAGGTTATCAGGTTCAGGTATACATCATCTAATGAGACTGGTTTATTTAGCAATTGACAAAGTGGAAAGTAATTCTTTTTTTAAAAAATATTTTATTGATTTTTTACAGAGAGGAAGGGAGAGGGATAGAGGGTTAAAAACATCAATGAGAAAGAAACATCGATCAGCTGCCTCCTGCACACTCCCTACTGGGGATGTGCCTGCAACCAAGGTACATGCCCTTGACCAGAATCAAACCTGCGACCCTTGAGTCTGCAGGCTGATGCTCTATCCACTGAGCCAAACCGATTAGGGCAAGGAAAGTAATTCTTAATGAATATTTCTATGAGGGCCCCAGGATTAGGTTTATCGATATATTGATACCAAATTTTAGCTGCATTTAACAAACTGGTAGGGGTGTCCTGGCCGATGTTGCTCAGTTGGTTGAGCATCATCCCATGCACCAAGAGGTTGCTGGCTCCATTCCTAGGTTGGGGGCTCAATCCTCATTAGGAGGCGTGTAGGAGGCAGCTGGTCAATGTCTCTCTCTCTCTCTCTCTCTCTCAAGTCAATAAAAAATATTTTTAAAAAACTGGTAGGGGGCCCTAACCGGTTTGGCTCAGTGGATAGAGCGTTGGCCTGCAGACTGAAGGGTCCCAGGTTCAATTCCAGTCAAGGGCATGAACCTTGGTTGTGGGCACATCCCCAGTAGGGGGCGTGCAGGAGGCAGCTGATCGATGTTTCTCATCGATGTTTCTAACTCTCTCTTTCCCTTCCTCTCTGTGAAAAATCAATAAAATATATTTTTTTAAAAACTGGTAGGGGGACAGATGTAAGGAATAGAGACAATTGTAGAAGAGAGGACTCATATCAGATGGTTTTAGGGATCTCAATAGTGTCTGGCACACAGCAAGTGCTATATAGGCATTTGCAGTTTGTAGCAGTATTTACAGTAGTGTTTATATCCATTAACCAGTCAACTCCTTCAGTGTAAGGGTCAAAAGAATTTGTCACCAAACTTCACAAAAGAGATAAAAACTGCTTTCTGATGTCTCTGCTTACAACCCCTTTTACTGAGTGTTGGCTTCCTAAACTTATTTGGTTAAGTTATTATTTTCTATAAGAATAAAAAAAGAAAAGAAAAATAAATCAGGTCTCCCCATCTCTTTAACACCAGCATTTTCATGCTGAGGGAAGGGTGAGGTTAAAGCTACTAAATTATTAGAACATCAACGCTTCTATGACAGGAGATGTCTTAGTCAATTTAGACTGCTATAACAAAAATACCATTGATTGGGTGGCTTAAACAATAAACATTTATTTCTCAAAGTAGAGGCTGGAAAATCTAAGATCAGGATGCCAGCAGGACTGGGCTCTGGTGAGGACTCTCCTTTTGGTTTGCAGATGGCTGTCTTCTTGCAGACAGCAGAGAAAGAAGTAAGCTTTCTGATGTCTCTGCTTACAAGGGCACTAATACAATTCATGAGGGCTCCACCCTTATGACCTATTTCTCTTCCAAAGGTCCCACCTCTTAATACCATCACATTGGGCCTTAGGATTTCAGCACATGCATTTTGGAAAGACACAGTCAGTCCATAAGGGGTGGTGGTGGTAGGGGGGGTGGGGTCTGTGGTTTGGTCCCAGCCCTCCTCATGTAAAGACCTTAGAATAGTGTCTGGCACACAAAAAGTGTTATATAGGCATTTGCAATTTGTAGCAGTATTTACAGTAGTGTTTATATCCTGTAACCAGTCAACTCCCACTTTCTCTCATACCCTTGCCTTCATCACCAACCAGGGGCTAATTGCCTATGGAAATTTATTCAGAATGCTTTTATTAAAATCATTGTTCCCACAGTTGAGAAAATTAAAATAGATTCTCCTGTTTGTGTAACTTCTGGAATAGGAATTTAAGATTCAACTACTCTCAACTATTAATCCAAAGAAAAAGAAAAATGTGCAGGCAGTCCTCCCTCCTTACATTTCATCCATCTGCTGGCCTGATGGAGCCGACAAAACACTAATTTCACTTTTCACTTCATTGATTCACTCATTCAACACTCTCCTGGATGATTCATTGGTCTTCAAGCTAACTTGTCAACATTTTGCCTTACCGATGCAGGAACACTGGGTGGAAAAAGAAGGTAAGTGCTGGCTACACTGTAATAGGAGAAGAAAACACAGTTCATCTCCTGCCATTTTCCTGCTTTCAATGGCATTTCCAGGAATGCCCTGTAGCAAAAAGCTAGGGCAGCCTGCATGCAGGCAGAAGTATGTTTTTGTGCGTTGTCACTGCATAGGCCTCTACCAGAGCTGCCCTATCCCATTTAGATTTTTCTGTTCTCAATAATCAGGGAGTAACTACAAGCAACGATGAAAGGCAGCTGTTAACAACAGAGCAAATACAAAGCAAAGCTCAAGGGTGTTCTGCAATGGGTTTTGAGTCTGAACTATCAGACTTTATTCATTCTTTGTAAGTCTAGGTTTCCCTAGGCTGTAAACATAAATAAGGTATTTTCCTATTATTTAGGACTTCAAGACTCCCTTTAGGGGAGTCCTCAAAGGTGCTGGTATTTTATGTGCTTTGCTGAATCAGTTGGTCTCTGCCCCTATGGGTTCAGGCCATCAATCTCCTCTCTGTCCACAGGCCACTTAGGACAAGTGACGGTTGCCCTTTATTCTTCTAGAACTGCTGACCTGCCTTTGGTAAATGCCAGTATTTCCATGTGGCCCAGGGCTGGGGGTGGCGGTGGGAAGAGAGGACTGTGCTCCCTTCCCTTCTCCCTGCTTGCTAAGTGGTCAAGGCACTCTTCCTTCACACAGGGGAGACCAAACAATGACTTTTGACAAGACTTAGTTTAGGAAATGAAATTGTAACCTTGCTACTCCCAATGTGGTCCATGCGCCAGCTGCCACAGCATCAACTGGGAGTTGGATAGCAACTCAGAATTTCAGGTCCCACCTCAGTTCTCCTAAAACATAATCTGCACTTTAACAAGGTGGTCAGGCGATCCATATGCATATGAAATGTCAAGAAGCATGAATTTCAACACAGAAGAACTTTCAGTCTGCATGCCAGGTATCTCCAATTTGCTTCTCCAAATCCACTCTCCACGCTTCTCCACCCTGATCTATGCAGATGCTGACCTCTATGGACCTCACCAACAAGGCTTCCGTCCTCTGCTGCTAGTTAGGTTTGACTAATGAAAAGCCCTCGCAGGAGATCAGAGGATGGAGAAAAGTGGGATGAGGTTGGCCTCAGGCTGGCGGTGACTCTCGCCATTGCTGTCTGCCTTGAGACCCAGACAAAAGAAGTCTCTCTTGTTCGGTCCAAGACCTGCCATTGAGGATGCAATTTCCTTCCCCAGAAACTGCCTGCTCTCATGTGTAATTAGTAGTGTAAATATCCTCTCTTTTTAACCACTTTAATGGTTTCTCCTTTAGTCCCAACAGGGCAATAACATTACAACATAATGGTTCGACATTAGCACATTTCCCAACATCTATTTATTTAGTCTTAGAGAGCCGTCTATGCGTGACAGCAACAGTTCTGTCCCAACTGGCCAGTGAAAGCCCATAGGTCCTTCCCCTTGAGCAGTGTTTCCTCTAGGGTGAGAACCAGGTCTACATCTCCTTCCAGCCAGCATATCTCTCTTAGCCTGAATGTCCTACAAAACAGTTCCAACAGGAATAGATACTTCTCCTCATGAAGACACCACTATTTTTGAAAGTTACAGGAGGGCTTCTATTCTCCCCCACTAATAATTCATTCTCCAATCAGGAGCCAAAGTGCTCCTCCTAAACCACAAATCAGGTCTTATCACTTTCTGCATAAAAGCTTTCTGTGGATTTGATTTGTATTTACTAATACAAACACAAACTGTGGTGTGGCAGGTCAATTTTTCCAGGAAGCAAACCCTGAGGTGGAGTTTACTATACAGAAGTTTACTGAGTGCTGCTATCCTAATGGAGATATTAAGAAGAAGAAAACCTAGGGTTCAAATGAAGAAAAGACTTCACAGGGAATGAGTACCTGCAACAAATGATGTGATGGATCAATGAGAGGCTTTACAAAGAGTGATAAAGAAAAGAATTCAGCTGTAATACTAAAACATGGTTTTCATACCAATATATTATTGGATAATATTCTTAAATTCTAGACAATGTGTAGACTTTTATGTTACAGGATAGCTGCAGTTGGAAATATCTCTGTGTAGGAAAAATAAAAGAAGCCAACACTTAATAGTCTTTATTTTCTCTTATTTGTTTTTTTTTCTCTCTCTCTCTTTTGCCTCTTCCTCCCTCCTTTTTTTCCCTCTTCCTCTTTCAATTCTTTGTGTCTCTTGCCAATTTCATGAGCTTACCAATGGCCACTCCAGACATTCTCACTACTAATCAATTAAGTAGTGCTGAGCTCTGGTAATGTGACCTAATTAAAAACAAAATATATGTGTTCTAGACATTTTTTTCTCCTCTCAAAGCAAATATCCTGCTTCCAGGGTTTTATACAAATAATTAGAGGAAAATCTTTAGTGCCACTTTACATTTCTCTGGGGGAAGACCAGGAAGCAGAAGAGAACATTCCACAATATACAATTAATGTATAAAACTATTTTGGATCTTGGAAAGACCAGAGGCCAATGTTTCCATTATGAAATAAGAAAATGAATATATCTGAAAGGGCAACAGCATTGTTCTTTCATATATTCACTAAGAATGTAAAAAATGCATTATAGCTTCTCTAAAATTATTTGGCAATAAAAAATCATTTCTATATATTCTTTAATTGGTAATGGATATACAACAAAGTTTAAAATTATTTGGGCTTTCCTTAAAAAAAATTATCTCATTGCGTGCCAGTACCAATATTTGCTTTTAATCTCTTCCATTTGGAGCATTTCCTAGTTTAATTGGAAAGCAGTGATATCAATAAATTGTGAAATGATTTATTACTGTACTTGAATTTTTTCTTTTGTCCAACTTTTTAATTAAATTAACTGTGGTGACATGGGTTAATAAAAATTATATAGGTTTCAAGTTTACAATTCTACATCAGCTGTATGTTGCATTGTATGTTTACCACCCAAAGTTAAATCATCTTTCATAAACATATATTTGACCCCCTTTACCCTTTACTATCTTCCCCCCAATTCCCTTTTCCTCTGGTAACCACCATACTGTTGTCTGTGTCTATGAGTTTTTGTTTGTTTGTTCATCTGTTACTTTCAGTTTTATATCCCACATTTGAGTGAAATCATATGGTTCTTGACTTTTTCTGTCTGACTTTTTTCGCTTAGCATGGCAGTATTTTATCTTTTCTTATGGTGAAGTAGTATTAAAAATAAAGTATTGGGTCACACTGTAATTGGCAGGATATTTTTTTCTTTCTTAGTGGTACATAAGATAATAGTGTGTTGTACAACAGATGCTATCTTAAATTTGATGAGTTATAGTACTATAAGTGTGTGTGTGTGGGGGGGGGGTTATGTATAAAAAGGTGTAGATATAATGCCATTTATATTGGTACCACAAATGGGTAACAATTTAATATCAAGAAACTCAGATATACTTGTAAATGAAGTATATTTACTTATTTATTCCTTTGACAAGTATTTTCCAAGAACATACTTGTTGAAGGCACACATCAGTGGTGTTGAGTGTGAAGAATACCATAGTGAGCAAAACACACTTAATGCCCGCTCTCAGAAATATCAGTTGACCTAAGAATGTTGGCAATAAAAGAAGTAATTAAAATAAAGTGCCATGAATATTGATATAGAAAAAAATTAAGGTTACAATAGGAATACAGAACAGAGAGACTTGAAACAAGGAATCCCTATTAGAGGAAGTGATTTGTTTTATGTACTCTAAGAAATAACTGCAATTAGCCAGTTAATGTATGATATGTGTGTCAGGATGTGGTGGATGCTGAGATATTCATAATACCATATTCACTTGTAATTTACCAAGCCTAATTTGGGAGAGATACATTGCAATCTTTTGTTGTTGTTGGAAGGAGAAACAGACCAACACCCAGTTCTGTCATCTGAGGTAGCACATTTTCCTACAAATAAAAGGCATAGTCTCTTTTGAGAAATCAACCAACATCATTAAAAGATTAACCAAAGCAGCAAAAACTAACAGATACCAGGTAGGATAAGTCAAATATTAGGCGCAGCCCGATCCTTATTCTAGACAATATTCTGATACACAAATTTAATTTTATCCTGCAATTTTATAAAACTTTGATGACCACAGTCAGTTTCATCTAAAATTATTTGGCCCAGCTGAATTTCAGTGAAAGAAAACATTTTAGAGTTTCTCGTAATAAACTCTATCTTTCAGACAGTTCATTGGCCTACCCATGTGGTGGGCTAGCCAAGTCCTCCCTGTTTTAGCAGTTTAATCACATAGAGGATCCCAGAGGCTCCACTCTGATGAATCCAGTGCAAACTGATGGGGAAGAGTGAGTCTGTCCTTGGCAGGCACAGGGTGGGGCAGTTGGCTCACTGAGGTCTACTGGGCTTTCCCATCTCTGGACCACCTCCTGTGCTTTTAGATTTCATCATTTTATCCTCATATTCAGAGATGTTTTGTAAAATCCATGGGAAACTTTCAGAAGCTACTGGAAAAGTTAAAAAAAAATCACCGCAGATGTGTTCACAGTAGTTGTGAACTAGGATCAATTCTTAAGCATTTATTATGAAATCTCTTTTTCAAATAGAAAGAAAAATGGTAATTCTAAGCACTAATATAGACATAGGAAAAGGTCATATTCAGACACCTCCCTCAATTTGAAAGGGAAACTTAGATCAATCAAAAAGAATGAAGACTGCTGGAAATGGTAAATATAAAATATTTCTTAATTTTTATAGTTTCATAAAAAAACAAATGACTAAAGTAAAAAATGCATTGTAGGTTTTATAATATACTAGAGGCTCGATGAACAAAATTCATGCATGGGAGATGTGCAGGAGGCACCCTCTCCAATCCGGGACCCTTCAGGGGATGTCTGACTACCGGTTTAGGCCCGATCCCAGGGATTGGGCCTAAATTGGCAGTCGGACATCCCTCTCACAATCCTGGACCATTGGCTCCTAATCGCTCACCTGCCTGCCTGCCTGGTCAGCCCTAACTGCCCCCCC
>NW_005370755.1:3459812-3477180 GCF_000412655.1 Myotis brandtii
GGCACAGCCTGCTTGTTCAGTCATTTGGTGGTCCCTCACTAACCCCCCCTGCCGGCCTGGTTGCCCCATGCAGCCTGCTGTTCAGTCATTTGGTGGTCCCTCACTAACCCCCCTGTTGACCTGATCATAGGCAGCCATCTTGTGAGGGTGTGAGGGTTAATTTGCATACTACCTCTTTATTATATAGGATGTTGAAACAAAATATATGACAACTGCAAAACACTTTGAAAATGAAAGTATACTATCATAAAGTTCTAACATAAAGTGGTGTGATATTGTTTAAAAATAGGTCACAAGTCAAAGATGAATGTTGTAAACCATAGAGTGGTTAATTACTATAGGCTTTGAAATGGAGAGCAATGGTTTTCACACCAGGAGCAGAGATGCCTATGTTAGACAATATGTAGAACTTTTCAAACTATGCTTATCCTACTCACCTAGAAATGTTACCAATACCCATTCAAACTGTAATAAACCACTGGGTTGGAACAGAAAAGTTCTTGAATCATTACAGACACTTTTGCCACCAACGTGCCTAATTCGATAGGGAGATGTAATTTAGTTTCATATTAAGAAATTCACTTTATAGATTGACTATACCAAGTAGTGAATACCTCTACTGGTAGGAATGGGATGAGGGCTTTCACTTTTACATTCCATATAGAACATGTCTCATATTTTCTTGTATATTTGTGCTTAAAATGTTTTAAACAAATATAAAAAGTACTCTTAATAAAAATATATCCCTCCTCTTGTTTGCAAGTAAGAATGTACTTTTTCAAGAGGGACATAAGCAGGGTAATGGGAGGGAAAGGACACTGGATTGTCAGCGTCATATCAGTTATATGAGACCAAGGTTACCCTTACATCCACTGGATACTATGTGGAGAGCACAAGTCAGATTTGATGCCATCAAGAGACTGATGGATTGGTAGCATCATGCTGCCTTCTCCTTCCCCAGACCCAGAGAGCATCTGTGGAAATCTTCTTTCTCTGAAACTCTCAGCCCTTCCAACATCTACAGCACAATCTAATACTCAGTAGCACTCATGCAACCCAAGTTTATGTTCCAAGAGTTTGTCTATTGGTTTGAGTGTTTGGTTTCTCAGCACACATTTTCCCATAGACACTGTGTTATAAATTATGGTTAAATCCTCAAAACTGCCCACAAAAGACTCTTTAAAGAAAATGTAATTGAAATACATATATTACAAATGATACCATATTAACTATGCTTAACCAACATTTATAACCCTGTTTATATGGGAGAAATGCATTCCATTTTCCAACCGTAGATGACAGGGTTGCCCTGAGAGAGAGGAGAGTTGGGAGTAACAGGGAGAGCTTGATAGCAAGGACACCTGGGGCTTCTTAACTCTACGAACATCAGACGAAGCACCTAAGATGGACATCTGTCAGTCATAACCTATTCACTTTTTATCTGGAAATCAGAGTTTGAAGTTTAAAGAACTACCCCTCCCCATTTCAGTATATATGGTATAGTGGGCATACCTCCCCCGTGACTCCAGGGTGGGCACATGACCCAGGCAGTCCTGGCCGCTGTGATTGATTCAGATGGCCATGCTCTGTCTTTCCAGTTAGATCACATACAACACAAGGCATGTCCTAAACACACTCTTATCCTCCAGATGACCTAGCACAGTGCTAGGCACCAATGACACAGCTGTGCTCAAGTAAGGAACAGCATGGAGATGTTCTGAGCAACAACTATGTGCTAGGCTTTTTGCATTGCTTTAAGTGTTACCAACCTTTTTAGCACAATGCATGTTGCCAACTATGGCTGTGGTTCCCCAGAAACCTGTTATGTTCTGGAAATAAAATCCTACTCAGTGGATTAATTTATAAATATTTGACTTTAGGTTTTTAAAATATGATTATGATAAGAAAAATATTTCATTTCCTTTAACTATTTTATAATGGCACACAGCTCATTTATCACAAAAATTAACAATAATAATGCCTGGTCTACCTGCCTTTCCTATCAAGAACGCTATCATATGAGTTTTAAGGATTAAAATAGATAAATTTTATAAGTAAAATTTGCAAAACACTATACAAATATTATTATTACTATTATCATTACTGTAAATATTACTATTATTACCATCTCTTTTTTTCTTACTCATTCAAAAACAGAATATGACTGATTAAAACCATATTCCATCTAAGCCATTGACTATAATTTGAGATTAATGAATACATTAAACTATATTATATACACATATACACAAACACACAAACCACTTACAAAGGAATCTTAGATATGATTATTTTTAATATAAGTAAAATAAATTCTAATTTTCCCTCTAGGGAAGTCATGAATTTTCTATAACTTGGCAGTAGAACCATTTAATAGGAATTTGCATTCATGTTATTGGTTAATAGCTTTGCATTAACCCATGACATGATTCATCTTTTTCTACACATTGGGTGTTTTGGTTTTTGTTTGTTTGTTTTTGCTAAAATCATCTTTTTAGTCTCTGAAATTGTTACTTTTAAAAACTGGATGTGGCCCTAGCTGGTTTGCTCAGTGGATAGAGCATTGGCCTGCAAACGGAAGGGTGCTGGATTCTATTCTAGTCAAGGGCACATCTCCAGGTTGCGGGCTCAATCCTTACTCAGGGGCATGTAGAAGGCAGTTGATCAATACTTCTCTCTCATCATTGATGTTTCTATCTCTCTCCCCTTTCCCTTCCTCTCTGAAATCAATAAAAAATAAACTAAATTTAAAAAATAATAATAAATAAAAAAACTGGGTGTGATTAGTTCAGCCTTGAGTTTGTTTGGCAAGAATAGCTGGATTCTATTCTAGTCAAGGGCACATCTCCAGGTTGCGGGCTCAATCCTTACTCAGGGGCATGTAGAAGGCAGTTGATCAATACTTCTCTCTCATCATTGATGTTTCTATCTCTCTCCCCTTTCCCTTCCTCTCTGAAATCAATAAAAAATAAACTAAATTTAAAAAATAATAATAAATAAAAAAACTGGGTGTGATTAGTTCAGCCTTGAGTTTGTTTGGCAAGAATATCAGAGGCCAGCTATGAAAGGCTTTATTTCCCTGGTACAAATGTGTTCCTCATTATCTCAAATATATCTTTACTTAGGGCCTGGCTGCCACAATCTTTCAAGCATCACCCAGTCTAAGGCAGTATAATGATCTTCCCTATCTGAGGACCCAGTGAGAGCCAGCAGCAAGAGAGAGAAAATAATCCAGTGGCCCCTTGTTCCTGACTAGTGCCTTAGAAGAACTTACTGAGTGCCAGTAATAAAATAAAATAATTTTATTTTTCAATTACAGTTTACATTTAGTATTATTTTGTATTAGTTTGAAGTGCACAGCATAGTGGTTGGACAATACAAAGTGATCCCCTCAATATTTCAATTACCTGGCATCATACTTAGTTATTACAATATTATTGGCTATATTACCTGTGCTGTACTTTGCATTCCCATGACTATATGTAACTACTTACTTTGTAGTTCTTAATACTTTCACCTTTTTCACCTTCTAGGAGAGAGGTTAGGTGACAGCTACCTTCCCATAAAGTGCACACCAGCAGAAAAAACTCAACTGGTGGCCTGAGCCTTGCTTTCAGTGAGGTCTTGTCCCCAAGAAAACATAGGTGGCTCCTGGGTGCCTACAGAGCCAGATATTCAAACCATAAGTGCTCTCAAAACCAAATATCTTGTTTCCATTTCCATTTGCTAAAAATGAAATCACTGAATGAATAACAAAAAGCTCCAGGTCCAGCACTCTACAGCAAGAAATTTCTTTTTTAAAAAAAATATATTTTTATTGATTTCAGAGAGGAAGGGAGAGAGAGAAAGAGAGAGAAACATCAATGATGAGAGAGAATTATTGATTGGCTGCCTCCTGCATGCCTCCTACTCTGGATTGAGCCTGCAACCTGGGCATGTACCCTTGACTGGAATAGAACCCCTTCAGTCCACAGGCCAACACTCTATCCACTGAACCAAATCAGCTAGGGCTACAGCAAGAAATTTCTAAAGGAGCTAAAGAAATCTGGACATCATCCATTATACTGGAAAAGCACATTATAATCCAGGACTAGGGCAATGCCCAACAAAGGCAATCAGACTAGCACATGACTGCAGGAGAGAAGTCAGCATGAAATAAATTTCACTTTTTAATACTTTAATACTTTCACCTTTTTCATCCATCCCCCCCTCCCTTCCCTTCTGGCAACCATCAGTCTGTTTTCTGTATTTGAGTCTGTTTCTATTTTGTTTATTCGTTGAATACATTCCATTCTTGAATTCAGCTGCAACTCTAGCTTTGACCAGTCTTAGCCTTCACCTCTGGGACTGGAATTGTTTAAGAAGCACTATTATATTCATCTGAGGCAACACACCCAGCTTTCATTCCAGATCTGTCCCCAGTGAACCCAGAAGCCTTCAGCAGATCGCTCCACCAGGTGCTGAGGACAGCATCTGACACACAGGGGACATTAGTGGCCAAATTCACATCTACCTCTCTGTTCCTATGAGTTCTTATTTGGAATATTGTCTAATTAATGGAGTAAATAAAGTTTCTGTACTTAAATGTAGGTATACCATTACATCATGCTTCCTGTTTTAAAAATTATCTTTATATTCAGTCTTTCATAAAGTCACAGTGACTGTGGAACAGAGGTGGAACAAGCATTATTGTTATGTCACAGATGAGGTTAAGTATGACTCAACCGCATTAACTAGCAGTCACACAGCTAGTACGTTATGTAGCTTTTTAAATCCTTATAGAGTTGTTGGATAACTTATAAGAGATTATATCTAAAATTGCCTGGAACATAATAAGGACCCCCAAAATAGTAGTTATATGGGGAAATAACAGAGCATAATCACAGGCTTTGAGTTTTGTATCCAGATTTCATCACTTATCAACTGTGTGAGATTGGGAAAGTTTCTAAATCTTCTTGGCTTCCTCACCTGTGAAACAGGAATAAGAAAGCCACCTCATACACTGTGAAGACTAAATGAAAAACCATATGTAAAACATAGGACATAATAAATTCTCCACTGCACCTCACTACCTCTCTAAATGGTCAATGTGAAAACAAAACCACTTATATGCTGATAGAATGAGATCATGATTGGAAACACTTTGAAAGAAAGTAGGATGTGCTCCTTTGCACTTCCTGATCATGGTAAGACTTGGCTGTTCCGTTGTCTCTGGTCTTCCCATGAAGCCATTTTTCCTGCATCTAAGAAGCCATATGGCTGAGAGTCCTTCTTTCCAACTGTATCCCCTAACCACTTAAGCCTGTTTCTCTCAAAGAGAAGAGCATAGTTAGCACAGGTCTCCCTTTCTTCCCATAGCACTTTTAAAAATTTTGGCCATCTCAACACCTGAATAACCCCCCTGCAGTGAATACCTCAGCCATTCAAATAAATGTTTACCCTGGACTGCCTTCTCTTAATAGTCAACCATCTCATTGTTTATGTCACATCTTTTAAATCAATTAGGAGTTTTTGGAGAAAGACCTCTATGTCTGGTCAAAAGTCACCAGCCATCTTCAAGGGGCTTTGTGCTGAAGATAGCAGCTCATCACCTCTTTCTTCAGTGGGTGAGCAAACATCCTCTTCCTCCAGAGATAAAATGACCCAAGCCATTATCTTTTTTAAAACTTATCTTTCTCAATGAGTCTACATTCACAAATCATTTGTGTAATATGTTCAATATGATTGAGGGATCACAAAGATTCCTGGTCAACGCAAGCTTGTTACCCTATGCTTTTTATCTTTTAAAATTCTCATCTTACTATCCAATCTCTCTGCCTATCTACATTTATCATGTAGATCTGAAATCTTAAAGCATCATCAGAGATGGTATATTTGAGAACCTTGGCCCACAAATACCATTGTTTTTACCTGTGTACTGCACAAACCCAAGGGCTCTTTTAGTTTCCCAGGACAGCAGGAGAAATGAAAGGAACAGAGTGTGAAAGATTCTATGTCACATGGCTGCCTTTCAACACAGATCTATTTTCCATATTGGGTGCAGGAAGATTGATTCTACAGCCCCAAGCAAAAATGGAAACTTGCGCCGAAACCGGTTTGGCTCAGTGGATAGAGCGTCGGCCTGCGGACTGAAAGGTCCCGGGTTCGATTCTGGTCAAGGGCATGTACCTAGGTTGCGGGCACATCCCCAGTGGGAGATGTGCAGGAGGCAGCTGATCGATGTTTCTGACTCTCTATCTCTCTCCCTTCCTCTCTGTAAAAAAATCAATAAAATATATTAAAAAAAATGGAAACTTGCTTGTATAGTGAGATTTGAGGAATCTGATTTAGCCTCATGACCAAATATAGCCCCTCCACCTTCAGATATTTTCTTCTCCCTTTGGATTGAGGTCTTAGTGTCTGGGTTATAATAGACCAGCACCCCAAGATCCATCCTGGATGCTTCATTATGCAGGGCTGCCTATCAGAACTTGTATATTAGGCTCAGGGAGACCTGTTGCACAGGTGAGACCATGAAAAGGGGAGTTTTGATTGTCAGCCTGGAAGAAGAGGTAGAAGTAGATTCTAAAAGTTCTGTCCTGAGAAAGTCTGACCAGCATTCCCCAGTAGGGCAGGCAGGAAACAACGTATGGATAAGGCAGCATGGGGGTGGGGGTGGGGGGTGAGGAGAGGAGTTTCACACAATTGTCCCTGCATAGGAAACAGGGGCCAATGAAGGCATTCACCATTCACAAGCTTGCTGAGCCTATCTTACCTCAACTTCTAGATAGAGAGCAGCAGAGCCAGTTCTCTGTTATAAGTTAACTATTTGTTTATAATACTCACTTCATTCTACAACTAATTTGTTTCAGAAACAATATTCCTCCACAAAGAACACTGGGCAGAAACTGAACCAATAATACTAGGTTTATAGGTTTATAAAGTAATATAAGTTGCAGAAAAGTACTAGAAATGGGTCTATATGTATACTTTCTTTAGAAACCTTTCTAACCATTTAATATAATGCCCTGTTGAAAACAGATTGAGGATTCAAAAAAACTGAGCCCTGATTAAAGGAAATGTAGATATATGGACATAGATGCTTTATTAAGTTGATTTTTGTGTAAGACTGTATATTGGCTATGAATTAGATTTAGAAGTAGGTAATTTGTCACACACCAATAAAATATTCTTCTACCCAGCATAACCCACTCACTTACTTCTGGTAAACCAGATGTTTGATTAATCTCCTCTGAACTTGGAGGAGTGCTTTGGAGAGGATATGAGCTCCTCTAATCATTTTTACCTCATGCCAAAGCCACTAGCATTGTGTAGGAACACACTGACTGACCTTTTATAGTGTTGAGTTCCCTAGCAGCTATCCCCAGTCCTCTCTTATTTTAATCTTTTAACTTTCTTTCCTATCCCCACACTCCAACTTCTATCTCTATCTTCCCACTCAGTAAAATTCTCCTTGCATATTTTTTCATAAGGATCTGTATTCCTCTTATATTTTCATTCTCCTAATGTTTAACAGGTCAAGTGCAGCCACCCTATCAAAAACATAAATCACATGTCAAAATGGTTTACCACAGTGTTATATCCTGACCTGACTTTAGCTTTGGCTCTGTAAAAATACCCTCAATGCCAAATATCACGTTTGATGTAGAAGCAATTGCTGTGCTGTGTTTAGATATTCCTGACACCATCTAAATCCATTACTTCATTGAGATATTTTGTTCAATGTCCTCTTCCTTCTATGGATGAATTAATTGTGCCCAACACTAGACATCCTCTCTCCAGAGCTCAGGCCAGCTATGACAAACCGGTCAACAACTCAGAGACTGAGTCCTCCTCCCTTTTGATTTATGAAGGTTTGGGCAATCTATAACAGCAGGAAAATAAATATGCATTAAAGGAAAGATGACTGGGGCAGATTTTATTCTTTACTTACACTAGATTGAACCAGAGGAAATTGCTGTTTGTGTAGGTCAAAAGTGGTCAGACATCAACAATCTTATATGGTTCAGCCCAGTGCATGAACAATGTACTCACAGTTTAACAAAGTAAGTAATAAATTCCATTGTGTCTCAATGATTATGAAAATGAAAGGTGTCTTGAAATATGGGTGCACTGTTAATTATACATTCAACACCACAGGTATGGGAATGCTCTTTAAGAGTTTAAATGCTTGAGGGGTTAGTCCTCAATGCCTTCTATTTTTCATACTGAAAAGAGGGACATATCCCCTGCTCCTCATCTGAGGAAATGAAAGCACCACACCCAGGCCTGCAAGATTGATGGAAAAACATGTGAATGAAGGACACTTTTCTTATTTTGCTCCACGATCCAAAGGGCTGATTCAAGAGGGTGCTTCATTGCGGTTGAACTCATCCAAACATGAGCATTAGAGGGGCACCACCCTCCCACAGGGTATGGGAAGAGGAACAAGCCCAGAGAGTCATGACTAATGCAAGGTCATCCAGGGGTCCACAGGCTACCAATGTCTGGCCTTTGCTTCACCAGTAGCTGCATTTCCTCTTTAAAAGGCATGACCAAGCAATACAAAACCAAAGACCTCTGTTGCTCCAGACAATCCATCTAAGGGAGGAACTGCTATTAGCAGCTCTAACTCTCTTTAGAAATTCTGACATTTGGGGGGCAATGTTATATCCCTCAATTTTCTTTTCTGCAAAGATCATCTTCTCCTTTATCCTCCTCCAAGTTTTAAATAACAGAGTATTTTCTATAAAATAGCATGCACATGCATGCACACACATGTGATATTTGGGCTTTACCTGAACTTTATGAATCAAGCAAAATTTAAGGCCCTAATGTCTACAGTGAATTAAGAGTATTATTAGAGTCATTCCAACAAATCAAACTTTATTTAGCACATGCAGGGAAAGCATTACTATAAGGTTGTAACTTTATGGTATTATAACATGTTTGTCTCATTACTTCTAGGCTTTTGCCCACAAATATGATTTTGAAATCAATATTCAAGTTCCTTTTAAAAGAAATTCAGCTTAAATTTCTTTTAAGCTGGGAGCTACATAGACACTACACGTACATATCTGAAAAATATACACAGAAGCTTGCTCCTGTAGCTGTGGTTCCATCCTCACACATTTTTTAAACCATTTAAACCGCTTATTTCAACTTCATTTAAACAGAAAAACAAATGGGAATGTATAGATTTTCCAGTCTAACCAAATGTCTCACTTCTAACTAAGTAGAACAAAAGGATAAGATACTTAAACCCACAGGCTCCAAACTTCATTTCAGGCACCAGTTTACATATGAATTTTTGTCATACTTCACTAGAACCCTTATTGATAAGAATAACAGGCTAAAATTCCTCTACCTCTCCACACTCCAAACTTTGTTTCACTTAACAAATATTTATGGAGCACCTAGAAGTTGCACAGCACAAGGCTAAATGCTGAAGGAAAAGTAAAAATATGAGAGGCGATCATCAGCTTCCAGGAAACTAACATCCCATAGAGAGAAAAATCACAAAACCCTGGTCAGTTCCCAAGTGTGCTCCTCTGAGCACATGCTCCTTGATTTAGTAGTTTTTATATGAAAAACCAGCTCCACAGCCAAACAGATTTGAGAGCAGCTAGGTTAAACAAAGTTAAACACTTTTCTTCCTTGCAGAATCTCAGAAACTTGACTGGGCAAATGTGAACTGGGAAGCTCTAAGACAGGGATGCCAGATGTTGTGCTTCCTGTGCTATCTATTGTGAAACCTTCTTATATGCATCATCTTCCAGCAATCACACTTGAGGGGAAATTGCGTTAAGTGATTAATAGCTTATTTTCTGTTTTATTCATTTGGGAAGGTTAGAAGACAGAGACCAGGTGAAATGTTGGAGAAGGACTTCCAGGGAAGATTGAATTCAATATGGGTCCTGAGCTAGACTTTGAGAGAAGAATAGAATTTGGATAGACACAGAAATATATAAGAAAAGACAGATTTCCTATGAGAAAAGACAGTTTTCCAATGAATGCTCAAAAGTTTGGAGCCAAGAATGAGCATGGCACATTTAGAAGTCAGTGAAGACAACAGTCTTACTACAGAAACGGGCTCATGCTGAGAAATGACAGCATAAAAATAAAAAGGCTGAAAGTACTAATCTAGATAGTTTTTCTAATTTTCTTAACAACCCTGGAAGATAAGCATAGCTGTGCCATTTTACAGCTAAGAAAACTAGAACCCGGAGAGAGTAAGAAACTTACCCAAGGTCTCATAATCGATAAATAGCCAAGCTGGGATTAGGACACAAATTTGTCTAATTATAGAAATAGTGGGAATCAATTGAGTAAAACTTTAAAAATCCAAGTGGAGAGGAGGGTATTTTTAACATTGGAGACAGTAGAGGTTACCCGAGATTGCTCAGAAGGAGATTAATGTGAAGTCACGGTGTTTTAGGAAGATAAGCTCAACAATGGTTCTCAGGATAGATTAAAGGATGAAGGAAACAGAATCCAGGATGCCATTTGAGGTTGTTTCAGAGATTCCACATAAAGGGAGGAGAAACTGGGTAGGCATGGAGGCAGGGGAAGGGAAGTGGGAGGACCCAATCTCATGGGAGTGGAGCCTGGCCATTCAAAGGAGAGTGAGGCTAGGCCCCCTGGTGACTGATTGAATGTAGGTGCTAAAGGAGCAGGAAGAATCCAAAACATTTTTTCCACCTCTTTCTTGACTCCCTTCACCCAGTGAAGATGTGAACAATGAGCTATTGGCACAGCCACTGAACAGAGAAGGAAAGAGCCAGCTAATCCTGGCATCTGGCAGGGTTCCATGATGCAGTGGGGCTGTGCTATCATGAAGGATATACATACACAGGTACACATGTTTCCTCCAGCAGCGACTACTAAAAACCAGGCTGCTATCCTTCAGAAGTTCAAACTTTTCTGTAAAAGGGTATCCTTACTCTCAAACTCAGTTGAGAACCACTTGTTTAAAAATCACGGAGTGAGTGTGGAGGGTTTTAGTCCTAAAGTGAATGACCTTGGGCATGTTCCTTCAACTTTGTAAGCTCTAGTCTGTCATCTTAAAATGGAAAAGGTTACTTAAGAAATTCATCCGAGGCAGTAAATTCTATAATTCTCATAATCTTCCCCAAATGACAGATGTTTGGCTAGAGTCAAATGTTTTGGAATAAGCTGTTTTTCTGGCCCTTCCCACCTTTCCTCTTGAGCAGCCTTCTGCATATGTGAAAACCCTCATAGTCCTGAGATACAAATCCAGTCTTTATTCCAGGTTCCAGGCCTCTAAGCCAGGCCACCTGGAGTGATGGTGACAATTAGGTTGTGACCAACAGCTACATTTCCTTCTAACACAAGGGGAGCTTTGCAAAGTTCTCCAGACATTTACTAGCTGAACAGACCTTTCCAGAGAAGTCACAGCATTTTGTTTTTATATGGATATGTGAGTGAACTGCAACCGAACACACAGTCAATGCCTAAATCTCAATTATAATACCTCCATCCCTTTTGTTTATTAGTAAAAAATCTGTCCGTGGATGTGTAATGATTGCACTAGCAGCAGTTCTCAACCTGTGGGTCGAGAACAATGAAAATACATCCTGCATATCAGGTATTTACATTACGATTCATAACAGTAGCAAAATTACCGTTATCAAGTAGCAACAAAAATAATTTTATGGTTGGGGGTCACCACAACATGAGGAACTGTATTAAAGGGTCGCGGCATTAGGAAGGTTGAGAACCACTGCAAGGGATATGAATTTCCCACAGAATGGTCAAACAAGCACAAGGATTTGCTTTACTGATTCACCTTTTTCTTCTCTATTGGACTATGAGACCATGTTTTTTGATTGATTAACAGTGGAACACTTTGAGAGCCCCATTGTGGAGTTCATTTCTGCATCCAAAACCCTGCATTTCCAGACTTCTTCACCAAGGAATGCTTTCACAAGCCCTTCAAATATAAGACAAAACTATCTGAGATCAAGAAAGCTATAAAATGACCACAATAGGTCAGAGACCTTGGCTGGGAATCCACAGGATATGCATGGAGGGAGTATTGTCTGAATTATCAGGCTGGACATATTACTCTTGCTGTTTCCTCACATGAGCCCAGCAAGGTGCTGCTTTATGTCAACTGCGTGAGTCAACTCCCACAGGAATCTGCTCCAATGGGAAACAGTGCACAGGCCACAGAGAGCAGCCCTTCACATTGTTCTCTCCATGGACGTGAGAATGGGACTGTGGCCAGGAAGGGGTTGAGGTGGGGGGGTGGTGAATGAAAGAGAGCCAACTGATTCAGAAACATCAATAAGACAGAGGTCCATTCATCAAAATGGAATTCATCGCTAGCACGCAGTGATGGCCTGTGCTTTCTTTTGGAGTCGGGAAAGGATGGAGCTGGAAGGAGCCTGACATTTGAAATTGGTTTCACCCAGAAACAGATCCCAAGATAATGATTTGAATGCAAGTAGTTAAGTGAAAGGGAATTCTCAGAAGCACCAGAAGGAAAATGGGAAAGTAAACAAGGGAGAAAAAAAGCAACAGTACTTAGTCCAATTGCTGTGGGTACTGAGGCTTAGTCCCTCTGGGTACATCTAGATACAGGGTGGATGGCATCTCAGAGTCATCCCGCTGAAGGGTGAGGAAACAGGCTATTTATCCTCCAAATTCCCTTCATCATGAATGAGGGCTACCACAGGTGCATTAACTCACTGGCAATTGCTACCTGTCCACGTGCAGGCCAAGAGAACGACCTCAAGCAGAGCCACAGCACTTGCATAGTGACACTACCATCCACATGCACAGAGGAGGCAAGTGCCATGGAGGCATGGACGGGGCTAAAGTCACCTGAGGAAGTTGTGAGCAGAATTAAAAACCTATAAGGGAAGGTTGAATAGGTGGAACACAGGATTTTAAGACAGTGAACATACTCTGTATGATTCTACAATGTTGAATACATGTCACTATACATTTACCCAAACCCACAGAACGTACAACATGAAGGGTGAATTCTAATGTAAACTATGAACTTTGGGTGATTATGATGTGTCAATGCAGGTTCATCAATTGAAACCAAAGTACCATGCTAGAGGGGGATGTTGATAATGGGGTAAGTTATGCATGTATGGGGCAGGCGGTATATAGGATATATCTGTACCTTCCTCTCAGTTTTACTGTGAACCTAAAACTACTCTTAAAAAAGTGCAAAAAAAAAACTAATAAATTTACAACTCCTTCAAATGTCATCCAGCTTCAGTTGATATCATCTAGTGAAGTAGCAATCTTTTTAAAATGTTATGAAACCAGCTTCACTGGGTGTGGTTATTATAGTCCATCCTCCCACCACCACACTCGGGCTACTGCATAGCCATTTACAGCATCTCCCTGCTTCCAGGCCTGCCTGCCTTCCACCTCTCCTGCCCACATACACCTGCTGGGCCAGTCATGTGACCATTATGTTAATAAAGATCAAATTCAGTTCAATGCTAATTTAAATATAATACAACCATTGTATTTTATGTCTTTTTGTAAAAATGAATCTAAATCAGAAAGTATCCTGTATCACACACAGTTTGATGTAATAAACTGTGGTCAAAATATAAAAGTTTCCAATATATATTAATGTAAAAAAAATACAAAAAAATACAAACAAACAACAACAAAAAACACAAGGTACAGAACAGTATGTAATGTATGCTACTATTTGTGTAAAAAGGTGACTAGCCCTAGCCAGTTTGGCTCAGTGATAGAGCATCAGCCTGCAGACTGAAGGGTCCTGCGTTCGATTCCAGTCAAGGGCACATGCCCGGGTTGCATGCTCGATCCCCAGTGTGGGGCATGCAGGAGGCAGCCAATCAATAATTCTCTATCATCATTGATGTTTCTATCTCTCTTTCCCTCTCCCTTTCTCTCTGAAATCAATAAAAATATTTTTTTAAAAAAGTAGGAGACTAGAGATGGATGGATTGAGAGAGAGAGAGAGAGAGAGAGAGAGAGAGAAATACAGGGATATACAATATCCATATCTAGACAGAATATCTCTGGAAGGATGCACAAGAGAACTAGAAATAATCTTTGCCTCTGGAGAAGAAAATTGGAAAATAAAGTGGGAGGGAGATTTTTCACTATTTACCATTGTACATTATTTGAATTTTATTGAGTGTATGCATTATTGTTTTCTTCAAATTGTTTGAGACAGACAGTTACAATAAAAGGCAAAAGAATAATAATAAACATGTTTAGTTTCTAGCCTGTACCTTCTGCTCCAGCCAGACCTTCTCTTACCTGCCTTCAAAGGAACAACATTTATTCCCAAAATTTTCAGGCTGCTCCTCTGACAAATGCTTTCTTCATTGGAGTTGCGTCTTCAAATCCTGTCCAACTCAGGTCTCAGTTGCTCCAACATACCCTCCCCTCCTGCAGTGCCGGGACAATTTGACCTCCCATCATTAGCACCAAATCCTACAACCTTTCTTTACTTCACAGCAGGAACACTGGATCTGGACAATAGGATCAAGGTGACTATTTGTGCTCCCTATGTCACATGCCCTCCCTCCCCCATGGAGGTACCAATTAGAACCTGAAACTCTCTCTAAGGAGTCCTGGGGGTGTGCCTGGGAGCTGGAGCACAGTAGTTGCCTCACCAAGGGCAGCAGGGGCCAATCCCAGCAACTTTCCACTAGCCCAGGGAATCACAGAACAGCAAGGACTTTCCTGGTATCTTCAAGTTGTCAGAAGCTAGCTTAAGAGAACATATACGGCAAAAAGAGGGTTGGCACAGGACAGGGGATAATTAAATTATAGGAAGACATCTTGTCTTTACAGGAAAAAATCCAGTGACTCAGAGAAGTGGCTCCAAAGCCCCAGGACATTAGATTTGAGAAAGGGAAAGGGTTTGGGGAGTGTTTTCCAGTAACTGGAGGGCCTTCGGTCATCTGTACACAGTAAAAGATGTGGGCATGCCCATTTGGAAGGTGAAACTGGGACAGTGAGGTAAATGGCTCTGAAAGAAAAGGAGGAAGGCAACTGAGGGCTGAGGTGGGGTTGAGGGGCAGCTATGAGACTCCAGTTAGGAAAAAATGCCATCAATGCAAAAAGGCGAGAAGACAGACCCTCTATCATGACATGGCAGGAAAAAGGAGACTTTGCAAGATAGGTAAGAAGGATGAGAATTTGTAAGGAATTTGCTTAGCAGTATGTAAGCTGGCACACTCTTTAGGGCAATCTACCTTACTCACCAACAGCTCCTGTTATAGACTGACTGTCTATATCCCCCATAAAATTTGTATGTTAAATCTTAACACCCAATGTGATAGTATTTGGAAGCGGGGCCTTTCAAATATCAGGAATCCTTATTTTAAAAAATCCCAGAGAGATCCCTCATCCTTTCTACTGTGTGAAGATAGCAAGAAGATGGCCATCTACAAAGCAGGAACCAGGTCTTCAATGAACATCGAATCTTGGACTTGCCACCTCCAAAACCATGAGAAATAATTTATATTGTTCATAACCCTCCCTCCCCTCTCCCAGTCTACAACATTCTGTTTTAACTGCCTGAGTGGACTAAGACACTTCCCAACACCTGCCCTGGCTGGCCCTCACTGCCTAGTCTTTTTCTTTACCTTTACCATATTTCAGGAACTGGGGATCTTTCTCTATTAAAATTCTGTCTCAATGCAATATACAGAGGATGTATTATAGAATTGTACACTTGAAACAAATACTTTTATTAACCAACTAGAGGCCAGGTTCACGAAATTCATGCACTGGGGTGGGGGGCCCTCAGCCCTGCCTGCGCCCTCTCTCAGTCCAGGAGCCCCACGATCGATCGCCCGGCAGAGGGAGGCCCAGGCTACCCCGCCAGTGGTGCTGCGGCAGGTAGGCAGGGCCTCCCTCTGCGGGGTGATTGTGGGGCAATGGCGGGGGGCCCCTGACCAATCACATTGCACCCACCTTGACTGGCCTGGCACCAGCATGTGTCATAGTGTGGTCATCCGGACGGTCATTCTGCTGTTCAGCCATTTGGTCTATTTGCATATTATGCTTTCATTATTATAGATGTCACCCTAAAACACCCCTGAGTGAGAAGGGAAATGCTTTCATTCCTGGAGAATGGGGGTGCTAGGAGGAAAGAAGAGAACGAAATAAGAATTCATATTAAAAGCATAACCATTGCCTATACTACCTCTCAGATATCCTGACATTAAACTGATGTAAGCAAAATGAGAGCAAAATCCCATCCACCTATAGTCTATGAGCACCTCTGTGCTCTCACAGCCCACCTGGCTGTCTCCATCACAGCACATACCACACTGCATTATGTGGGCCAGTCTTCCCATTAGACTGCACAGGGACTGGAGCAAAGTGGCACTCAGTGAATGGTCATAGTGTGGTCATCCGGACGGTCATTCTGCTGTTCAGCCATTTGGTCTATTTGCATATTATGCTTTCATTATTATAGATGTCACCCTAAAACATTTAATAAAGTTAAAGAAAAAATTCAGGCTCTTTGGATCCCAAATCCTTTGCCCTTTTTTTCATTGTCACTGAACATACTTGCTTCTTTATACATAAGCAAATCTCTAGGTCAAAGTACCCCCTGTAATTATTTTCCCTCTTCAAATGCTGTGTCTCCCCCCAGCTACGTTTACAGCTAAAACTGCAACAGACTTGAGAGAGCTTCTAAGTCACAATGTATTTCCATCAAGCTTCATCCTATCTAAACATGTCTATTTTTTTTATCTTTTTGTTTTTAAAGTTTCATTTTATTCAAATGAAGTAGTTGGTGGCGCTGAAGCTGTTTCATGCTCAATATACACTTGATTTCTATCCAAGTCTTTACTTCTCTGGCCTTGGTACTGGCTTCATGGTCCCCTTAAAAAGAAAGCTATCCAACTGGTTTTAGAAGAACAATATATTTTGGTAATGTACCAGGATGATTCCATGTTAAAGTTATTGCAGCTTTTCAGATATCCAACTCCATGCATATAATAAATTAGAGCTGAAAATTAAGTAGACATGTTCCTGGCATGCCAAAGGCACGCAGTGCACTGTCACTACTGTGGGAGTAAGATGCCCATTACCACTTTATTGGATACATATTGGCAACTAATTGGGTAATGTCAAAATTCCTCTAGACTTTTCAGTCATTCCCTATATTTTAGAGCAGTGGTTCTCAACCTTCCTAAT
Source organism: Myotis brandtii (assembly GCF_000412655.1). Taxonomy (NCBI): domain Eukaryota; kingdom Metazoa; phylum Chordata; class Mammalia; order Chiroptera; family Vespertilionidae; genus Myotis; species Myotis brandtii. The sequence goes on from NW_005370755.1 coordinate 3,476,982, forward strand.
GCCGCGACCCTTTAATACAGTTCCTCATGTCGTGGTGACCCCCAATTTCATTGTTACAAGTTGAACATAATTAAAGCATAGTGATTAATCACAAAAACAATATGTAATTATATATGTGTTTTCCGATGGTCTTAGGCCACCCCTGTGAAAGGTCGATTGACCCCCAAAGGGGTCACGACCCACAGGTTGAGAACCGCTG
>NW_005370755.1:3477465-3479458 GCF_000412655.1 Myotis brandtii
AACCCGAGGAAGACATTCTAGAACCAGAGAGTTAGAAAGCAGTCCCTTAGCAGTGAGAAAAACCAAGTCTTCCAGCTCACGCCTATATTGCTGAGGGCAAAGAAGAAGGGTGCCTGACTTGTCTGCATGCGCTCCGAGAAAATCCAGCTGTGCTCTGGACAGCAGAGTGCCTGCCTCAGGAGCAGAGCTGAGCTTTGCAGATGGATTAATAAAACATGTACAGTTAGAGAGTAAACACAAAGCTAAAAAATGCCTTATGTGTATTTTGTGGCCAGCAAAATACTGCAGCTCATTTAGTATAAAGCTATCTTCCATACTTGCTGACTCATCTTCCAAACCTCCACAAATGCCACCCATTGTGTAATGCTCTCCTAACAGGCTCTCTTCCCACCATTCTTATGGAGGACCCTGATCTGAATTCTCTGACACAGTGAATTTTTTAAAAGTCAGGTTTATGGAGGTATAATTTACATACAATAATCCACCCCTTTTAGGTATACAATTCCATAAATTTTTACAAACAATGTTTGAAGATATTCAAAGAGCGTCTTCATAAAAGACAGATATCTGGGTAACCATTGCTCTTATAACATTCCATTTTTTCTTTTAATGAGCTCTGGTTGATCCAGGCACCTTCCATGTTTCAAGCAAAATTGTCCCCTCAAATTCTCTTAGCCTAACATTTAATTTAAAAGGAATGAATGCCAACTGGATGGGCCTAATTGTCACATAATTGTTTGTACCAAAATTTTCATAGCAGGCTCCTGAGTTGGTAGAAAGAATAACAACCATGGATGTTCTGGTATATAGGTGTGAAGCTGGCATTGTGTGCAGTTTAATTATTAAGTCTTAAATAAGTTACCTGTTCATGAAAGAGGTCCCTCTAAACTCCTCCCAGAAAAAAAAAGAAACAAATACAGGAGCTACCTTGACTCTTCAATGGTTAATTAATGATTGATTTTATGGATCAATCAAGACTCAACTGAAAGATTACTTATATTAAGACCTCATACATATCTGTAATGAGAAGATGGATGAATTAAATTTTTGCCCTTGTTGCTTACTTATCAGTCATGTAATTTGGTAGGTCACAAACTCTCCCAATAGAAAAATGGGCAAAAGTTCTGAACAGACATTTCATTAAGTAGGAAGCACAAATGACTGTAAATATGTGAGACACTTGACCTCATTCTTAATCAGGGAAATGCACATTTAAACTACAAGAGAGCAACCAAACCATTAGCACCCTGCATATCTTCCAACTAGACTACAGGGAGAGCTTAGTGTTTAGAAACACAGCAACCTATTTCCTCTCCCTGAGTGAGAAGGGAAACGCTTTCATTCCCGAAGAATGGGGGTGGTGCTAGGAGGGAAGAAGAGAACAAATAAGAATCACTGCCTATACTACCTCTCAGATATCCTGACATTAAACTGATGTAAGCAAAATGAGAGCAAAATCCCATCCACCTAAAGTCTGCAAGCAACTCTGTGTTCTCATAGCCCACCTGGCTGCCTTCATCACAGCACATATCACACTGCATTATGTGGGCCAGTCTTCCCATTAGCCTGCACAGGGACTGGAGCAAAGTGGCACTCAGTGAATGCTGTGGAGCAAATGAATGAATGTGCACATGAGCAAGATTTCACAGCAAGAGTGCAAAAACTCACTTAAACTTCTGATCTGTTGCATAAAGTTGTTTCTTTCATTGCTATGCTGCATTTTAGTTGGAATCCATGCCTTCCAATGAACATTTAATCATCCATCCATCCATCCATTTATTCATCCATATTGAATTAAGTGCCTACCATATGCAAGACACTAAGAAACCAAGGGCAAACAAAAACACAACAGGTCAATCCTATATAATAAAAGGCTAATATGCAAATCGACCGAACAGCAGAACGACCAGGTCGCTGTGACATGCACTGACCACCAGGGGGCAGACGCTCAACACAGGAGCTGCCCCCTGGTGGTCAGTGCGCTCCCACAGGG
>NW_005370755.1:3479513-3532580 GCF_000412655.1 Myotis brandtii
GATGTCCGACTGCCGGCAGTCGGACATCCCCCAAGGGCTCCCAGACTGCGAGAGGATGCAGGCCAGGCTGAGGGACCCCTTCCCCCAAGTGCACAAATTTCGTGCACTGGGCCTCTAGTGATACAATAACAAGCTTTCCTCCAATATTCTTCCCATGATTGAAGAGAAAAGGAGAATAAAATACTAAGAAAAGTTAAATAATGAATAGTAGCTGCCAGAGGGAGGACTAGAGATATGCTCAAGGGAGAAAGAAATGTCTTTCAAAGGAGATTAGCAAAGGAAGGTCACTGGCAACGCACAAGAAAAACCCGAGGAAAGACATTCTAGAACCAGAGAGTTAGAAAGCAGTCCCTTAGCAGTGAGAAAAACCAAGTCTTCCAGCTCACGCCTATATTGCTGAGGGCAAAGAAGAAGGGTGCCTGACTTGTCTGCATGTGCTCCGAGAAAATCCAGCTGTGCTCTGGACAGCAGAGTGCCTGCCTCAGGAGCAGAGCTGAGCTTTGCAGATGGATTAATAAAACATGTACAGTTAGAGAGTAAACACAAAGCTAAAAAATGCCTTATGTGTATTTTGTGGCCAGCAAAATACTGCAGCTCATTTAGTATAAAGCTATCTTCCATACTTGCTGACTCATCTTCCAAACCTCCACAAATGCCACCCATTGTGTAATGCTCTCCTAACAGGCTCTCTTCCCACCATTCTTATGGAGGACCCTGATCTGAATTCTCTGACACAATGAATTTTTTAAAAGTCAGGTTTATGGAGGTATAATTTACATACAATAATCCACTCCTTTTAGGTATACAATTCCATACATTTTTACAAACAATGTTTGAAGATATTCAAAGAGCGTCTTCATAAAAGACAGATATCTGGGTAACCATTGCTCTTATAACATTCCATTTTTTCTTTTAATGAGCTCTGGTTGATCCAGGCACCTTCCATGTTTCAAGCAAAATTGTCCCCTCAAATTCTCTTAGCCTAACATTTAATTTAAAAGGAATGAATGCCAACTGGATGGGCCTAATTGTCACATAATTGTTTGTACCAAAATTTTCATAGCAGGCTCCTGAGTTGGTAGAAAGAATAACAACCATGGATGTTCTGGTATATAGGTGTGAAGCTGGCATTGTGTGCAGTTTAATTATTAAGTCTTAAATAAGTTACCTGTTCATGAAAGAGGTCCCTCTAAACTCCTCCCAGAAAAAAAAAAAAAAAGAAAAGAAACAAATACAGGAGCTACCTTGACTCTTCAATGGTTAATTAATGATTGATTTTATGGATCAATCAAGACTCAACTGAAAGATTACTTATATTAAGACCTCATACATATCTGTAATGAGAAGATGGATGAATTAAATTTTTGCCCTTGTTGCTTACTTATCAGTCATGTAATTTGGTAGGTCACAAACTCTCCCAATAGAAAAATGGGCAAAAGTTCTGAACAGACATTTCATTAAGTAGGAAGCACAAATGACTGTAAATATGTGAGACACTTGACCTCATTCTTAATCAGGGAAATGCACATTTAAACTACAAGAGAGCAACCAAAGGACTTGTATGCATGCATATATGCATAACCCATGGACACAGACAGTAGGGGGGGTGAGGGCATGTACTGGAGGGTGGGAATGGTGGGGAAGGGGCAAGGAGGGTAAAGGAGACATATGTAATACTTTAAACAATAAAGAATTTTAAAAAATAAATAAGATACCTTCTTTTTTTTTTTTTTTTTTCCTTGGATTTTTTTTTTTCATCTCTTCATTCTCATGTGTGACTTTTGTTCTGAGATTATCTCTGTAGACAGCAAATAACTGGGTCATGTTTTTGTATCCATTCAGCTACCCTATGTCTTTTGATTGGAGCATTTAATCCATTTACATTTAAGGTTATTGATAGGTACTTATTTATTGCCATTTTAATTCCTTATGCCTGTGTTTCTCCATATATTTCTTCTCACTGCGGCAATCTCTTTAGCATTTCTTGCAGTGCTGGTTTGGTGGTGATAAACTCCTTTAGCTTCTTTTGTGATCTGTGAATGGCTTTATTTCACCACCTATTTTAAATGATTGCCTTGCTAGATATAGTAATCTTGGTTGCAATCTGAATTCTCTGACACAGTGAATTTTTTAAAAGTCAGGTTTATGGAGGTATAATTTACATACAATAATCCACTCCTTTTAGGTATACAATTCCATACATTTTTACAAACAATGTTTGAAGATATTCAAAGAGCATTTTCATAAAAGACAGATATCTGAGTAACCATTGCTCTTATAACATTCCACTTTTTCTTTTAATGAGCTCTGGTTGATCCAGGCACCTTCCATGTTTCAAGCAAAATTGTCCCCTCAAATTCTCTTAGCCTAACATTTAATTTAAGAGGAATGAATGCCAACTGGATGGGCCTAATTGTCACATAATTGTTTGTACCAAAATTTTCATAGCAGGCTCCTGAGTTGGTAGAAAGAATAACAACCATGGATGTTCTGGTATATAGGTGTGAAGCTGGCATTGTGTGCAGTTTAATTATTAAGTCTTAAATAAGTTACCTGTTCATGAAAGAGGTCCCTCTAAACTCCTCCCAGAAAAAAAAAGAAACAAATACAGGAGCTACCTTGACTCTTCAATGGTTAATTAATGATTGATTTTATGGATCAATCAAGACTCAACTGAAAGATTACTTATATTAAGACCTCATACATATCTGTAATGAGAAGATGGATGAATTAAATTTTTGCCCTTGTTGCTTACTTATCAGTCATGTAATTTGGTAGGTCACAAACTCTCCCAATAGAAAAATGGGCAAAAGTTCTGAACAGACATTTCATTAAGTAGGAAGCACAAATGACTGTAAATATGTGAGACACTTGACCTCATTCTTAATCAGGGAAATGCACATTTAAACTACAAGAGAGCAACCAAAGGACTTGTATGCATGCATATATGCATAACCCATGGACACAGACAGTAGGGGGGGTGAGGGCATGTACTGGAGGGTGGGAATGGTGGGGAAGGGGCAAGGAGGGTAAAGGAGACATATGTAATACTTTAAACAATAAAGAATTTTAAAAAATAAATAAGATACCTTCTTTTTTTTTTTTTTTTTTCCTTGGATTTTTTTTTTTCATCTCTTCATTCTCATGTGTGACTTTTGTTCTGAGATTATCTCTGTAGACAGCAAATAACTGGGTCATGTTTTTGTATCCATTCAGCTACCCTATGTCTTTTGATTGGAGCATTTAATCCATTTACATTTAAGGTTATTGATAGGTACTTATTTATTGCCATTTTAATTCCTTATGCCTGTGTTTCTCCATATATTTCTTCTCACTGCGGCAATCTCTTTAGCATTTCTTGCAGTGCTGGTTTGGTGGTGATAAACTCCTTTAGCTTCTTTTGTGATCTGTGAATGGCTTTATTTCACCACCTATTTTAAATGATTGCCTTGCTAGATATAGTAATCTTGGTTGCAATTCCTTGCTTTTCATTACGTTGAACACTTCATGCCATTCCTTTCTGACCTGTAGAGTTTCTTGCGGCAGCTCTGCGGTGTTTACCTATGCCGCCATCTTGGTCTCTCTCTTTCCTTGGATTTTAAGATACCTTCTTATACCCATCATTGGCAAAACTTATCAAGGCTTGTACTACCACAAGAATTAGTACACAGTGTTAAAAACAAAACAAAACAATGTAAATTGATAAAACTACCTTGAAAAACATTTTTGGCATCATCTAGAAAAGTTGAGAATGTATGTGCCCTTCAGTCAGGCAACTTCATTCTTTTTTTAAAAAATATATTTTATTGATTTTTTACAGAGAAGGGAGAGGGAATAGAGAGTTAGAAACATCGATCAGCTGCCTCCTGCACACCCCCTACTGGGGATGTGCCCGCAACCAATGTACATGCCCTTGACCAGAATCGAACCCAGGACCTTTCAGTCCCCAGGCCGAAGCTCCACTGAACCAAATTGGTCAGGGCCAGGCAACTTCATTCTTAAGTATGTTTCCTAAAGCTAATCCTGTACATGTTCCAGGACACATTTATAATACTCATAACAGCATAATAAATAAAAATAGCAAAAATGCTGGATACAACCTAAATGTTAATTGACAAGAAAATGAACAAGCTGTGATATATTCATGCAATGGAATACAGTACAGTAATGAAAATGAATGAATTACAGGTCCACATATCAATGTGGATTCATCTCAATGGGAGATGTGTCAAAGAATTTGTGGCCATATTTTTTTAAACAACATACTCATCAACTTGCCCCTTTGAATAGAGGACCTGATGCCTGGAGCTGCAGCAACCTTTTTGAAGTCATGAGGGAAAAGCCAGGAAAACTACAGAACATAAACCATGGCAATATTAAGCTAACAAACCAATCAGAAAGCTGTTACCTCCAGACTTTTGATGATGTGAGAAAAATTAACTCCTATCTATTTAAGCCACTTTTAGATTATTATTTTACTTGCAGGCAAAGGCATTTCTAACTAATACACTACCTCTCCCAGAGACAAACTCAGATCCATCTATTTAGTCCAAATAGATTTGGAGTAAGCATAGATACAGAATTAATAAAGCTATATGGAGGTAACAGTTTTATGTCTATAATAACCACATCTGAGTTTTAATCAACTCTGGCTAGGCCTCAGAGAGTTTCAGAGAAGCATATTTGTAACAATAGTTGACATAAATTTTGTGTATAAACTAACATAGGAAATGCATTATTCTTAAAAATTGGTGGAGCATTTAATGACTGCAAAGCACTTCATGGTATTCAATCCCACAATTGGAACAGGTGATTCACACTCTATTCCCATTCGGGGTCAACCCCCAACAGTATAGGAAACGAAGGCATTTGTCTCTTTCAGAAATAATACTCTTATAAAACAAACCCTGGAAGAGGCATAGGGATTCCAGAAGAATGAAGAAAAGTCAAGTACTCCTCCAAATGGAAACTTGAGAAAAAGCCCAAAGGCAATAAGTACCTATCCCTACCCCCTCCACACCCCCCCGCCCCCCACACACAGACCCATCTCTGCCCTGTTGTCTAAAGATGGGTCCCTCTGAATAGAGAGTCCCCCCACCACCCCAGTCCACTCTTCTTACTTGCCAATCTCATTTTGCTGTTGCATCTATTCAACTACTGAGCTGAGAAGCTTGCCTGTTACATGTGCTCACTTTATGCTCAGGAAATGTGAATTAGCTCATTTTTCAGGGAAGAGTTACATCCCAGGGTCAGTCTCCCAGCACTAGCTTCTGAGCCTGTGAGAATTCACTCTAGAAATTGCTTCAGAGTTTCATAAAGCTCCATTTGCTTCCAGGACTCGCAGTGCTTTGAGCTTGGTGGTCACAACAATAGAAAATGCACAAACGGTTTTCAGAGAAGCTTCTGCTTTCCATCATATACTGCGATTCATTATCCCTACAGGAATGTCAGTGTGTGCTCAGCCCTCACACCACAGGATCCTCCTATGGGAGAGTTTCCCATATTGACTCAGTGAGGGCCAGCTTTCAGGTCATGCCAGATCTGCTGAGGCACAGCCCTGAGCATGTGGACTCTGTTCCGGCAGCCTTCCCTCCCAGCATGCAGCATGACAGGCATTCTGCTCGTGGGAGACCTCTAGCATGGATCTGCAGGGGCAGCCCTCTTTCTCAGAGCTCCAAAACAGGCAACTCTCTCCGAGCATCCCTTATCAGCCCAAAGGTTATCAGATGGGCTCTTGCATCCTGTGAGCTTTGAAAGACCTTCAGAAGGCCGTGGCTTGGGCTTCTAAACCCCCTCCTTTATCCAACAATGCTTTGTAATACCCTGGGCTCTGTAAGTCATAGGGCTGATGTCCTGAGAATTCTAACAAAACAGAATGACCTTAATATAAGGCAGAGTCTTGTTTTTGCAAGTAATAGGGAAACACAATTGCAGTTTTTCTAAAGCTTCCAATTTTTTTCAAATTTTCCATTTGGATGGTATGCATTAAGCCCATCCTTAGTGATCCCAGTTAGTCATTATCATTACTAACAACAAAATATAGCAGATGTTTATTTGGATAATGATGCTGACTCAGTGGTCTAGGGGGAAAACTCTTGCAGAGGAGGGAGCTGCAGTCAACTCTGCATGCAATCAGTTGCTGGCCCTGAATGAGGCAGAACTGGGGTTCACCAGGAAAATAGCTAGAATTCACTCGCTCCATTTTAAGGTGATGGGGTGTGTGTGTGTGTGTGTGTGTGTGTGTGTGTGTGTGTGTGCGCACAGATACACAATTGTAATTTGTCTCCTTAGGAGAAATACTATTTCTTAATTTGTGAGGCATTTGGGCTCAGTGCTTTTCTAGCAATACATAAACCTGTCTCATTTCAAGAAATTCAAAGCATCTTGCAGACATTCCTTCAGCAGCCCATTCAAGAGACTAGCAAAGTTTGCACGGGGAGGTATTATTCTTTCTGGAATGACTGGCCTACCATAATCTCTAAAAGAGCTCTTGAATGCCAACCAGAGCAGTCCCACCACTTCAGAGCTCTCAGATGCTTAAATTAGACTTGAAGGTGAAAGTCAAGGAAGGAGGCTTTTTTGCTTCTAATTCCATCTGGTCTGAATCTGACTCCAAGGAGAAGCAGGCTGGCAGGTGACAGCTTAGGGCATGACTGGTCTCTACAAATGCCACCCAATCCTCTTCTGTATAACTGGAACCTGAATTTGCATAGATTTACATAAATTATGCATCCATCAGAATCCTTTTGGTACCCATTTAGGATTAAAATAAATTTGCTATTTTTAAGACATCAATTCCAGGTGACTTTTTTTTTTTCTTTTCATGTGGTTATGCTGCCTATGCCCTCTCTCAGACTTTATCAGTCATCACTCTAGTAGGGTTCCCAATGGCAACTGCAAAGTCATTCATTTAATAAATGTGTTGAATAAATGAATAAAGCCAAGATCTTGAGTGTCCGTTCCAAGTATCAATCAGAGTAGGTGGCACCTCCTGAAATCCCACAGCCTGCCTGATGCCAACAGGATGGTGGAGAGAGGCCTGGCTTGAAGCTACTGGGGCACCCTGTTCCAACATGCAGCACTGTGACCACACTCATCCGTCTGGGTGTCTGTGTGTCTGTCTCTTCCTTTAGGACTGAAGTGGAAGAGAATGGGAGGGATAAGTGGGATAAAAGCAAGTTTTGCATTTGCCCACTCACAGACAGACCCCTCCTTCAATTCCGAGAGAGTCTTGCCGACAATATTAAATGTTGAGACTTTACTCTTATGTCTAACAACATTGCTTTCTTCTCAGCTATCTGAAGGCTTCTGAAGAAGAACAGAATAGTATTTCTCAAACCCACACTAAAATTAAACCTTTTGCACAATAAAGGGGCTTTTTCTTTCTCCTGCTCCAGTGTTGGGATCTCTACAGGGGCCTGGGCTTGTAGTTCACGCAGCCCTGTGGTTCTCTACCTGAATGTACATCAGCATCCCTTGGAGAAAGTGAGGTCTACTAAGCCTAAGTGTTTAAAAGGCACATCCAGGTGATACTGAAGGGTAATAAAGTTAGAGAATCCCTAACAACTCTGTCTGCTTGCCCATAAAGGAAATATAGTTCAGAGAGATGTGATCTAGAAGAAAGCCAAGCCCTGGAACCAGAGCTCTCTCATGTTTCAAGAGATTTGCCTAGGGTGGAGATTAGGAGAAATGTGTGTCTATCTTTAAGGCAGTGGCATCTCAGATAAAGAATGGAATCTTTTTGAGGATAAGAGCATTGTCTTACTGAGTTGCTTCCACAGAATCTTCTGTAAGCCTATCAAAGAAATAAATCCATCTGTCAACATAGGGCCCCCCTCAGCAGCCACTCCCCACTGCTCCAACCTGGCTTCTCAGCTAAATTTCTGGTAAGTTCCAGAGTTGGTGTCTGGTAATAACAAATGGGCAGTCATTTTAATCTTCCAGGAATCAAAACAGTTCTTCAGACACTTTACCAGAGGTCACAGATCCCTGAGTCCAGGGGTTGATATTTAGCCTGTTAAAAGATAAACTGAGGCATACTAAAAATTTAAAGAGTTTATTTGAACAAAAATTGATTCTAATGGGACAGCACTGAATCAGAAGTGGTTGGGAGCACTCCACCCACAGGAACCAGGGGAAAGATTCATACAAAATAAAATAAAAAATTATTTAATTGGCTATAGCTTAAAGCCTAACTGGTTGTTTGTGATTGGTTGTCCTATTTAGATTTCATAACCTTGAGGCACTTACAGGCTTAGGTTTTGGTTTGCTTATGTGGCCCTCATGGTACTAGAGCCACATCAGTCTAATGGCCTCCTTGTTTAATTAAATTAGCAAGTTGAATAGCAGTTTGGCCCTCCTTGAGGCATCTTCTGGGACCCTTGGCTCATATTTTGGTTTAAAAAAGTATTAGAGGCTTAATCTAAGAACCTTGAAAGTTCTCAAAGCTCCTGATGTTACTAGAATGCAAGACCACAATGGTCAAAAGAGTCCTCAAGTTTGCACTTGACTTTCTGTTCAGTCCTGTACAATTCTGAAGTCTGTGCTAACTGGAAAGTACATTCCAACTAAAGGCAACCTGGGAGTTTCAACTGTTTCATGCCTGGGCACTCGATGCCCACACCAAGTCACATGATCTGTGGGCTCTGTTCACACTGCATGGCTTCCTTTACATTATGCAAAACCTGGGCTTTGGAGTGCTTCCCAGTCAACACCCCCAAAATACCTATGGAGCACCTATTTTACATAGGATGCTCTGCATGTGTCATCTCATCTCATCCTCACAGAGATGTCATGAGGTAGGTGTCACCATCCTTTACAGACACAGAAACACCCCCCCAGGTCACTCAGCTAGAAAGCAGCAGTGTCATGATTTGAACTGTCACATCTATCCAACATCAAAGGATCGGCTCTTTCTACTAAGTCTGCAGCCTCCCAGAAATAGCAAGAGGAGAGCTGGGAAGCTCTAGAATCTGTTCTACCTGCATTACTGACAGCAGTCTATACTGAGATACAATAATATTCTTTGACACTTTTAGTAATCTATCAGAGAATTTATTAAAAGGAAGACATTCAGCCCTAGCCGGTTTGGCTCAGAGGATATAGCGTCAGCCTGTGGACTAAAGGGTCCCAGGTTCGATTCCAGCCAAGGGCACGTGCCTGGGTTGTGGGCTAGATCCCTGCCAGTGGGGGGGCATGCAGGAGGTGGCCAATCGATGGTTCTATCTCATCATTGATATTTCTATCTCTCTATCTCTCTCCCTTCCTCTCTGAAATCAATAAAAATATTTTTTTTAAAAAAAGGAAGACATTCAAAAGGTGGAAAAACTAGACTGGCACCATGATTATTAAAAAAGAATGACCTCCCTAGCCTGGTGTTTGGAAAGTACAAACTGAGCCGCACATCCATGGGGATCCCTCAGAAATGAGAGGGGGAGGGGACACGTTTATTTCTCTGACTCCACAGAGTTTTCCCGGGTTGCCCTTGGGTGGAGGAAGCTCTGCCAGGCAGCTTAAAACACACACTTCCAAGCAGAAAGTTCCTTAGTTAAAAGCTACCGTTTTGAATTTCCACAGCTATGGCTTTGCTGAACTCCCTGGAGCAAATAGATTCAAAGAATTTGTCTTGCAGGGCTTGGGAGCTGGGAGCAGAGCAGCCTCCTCAAGATGGCTCAGCCTGGTTTGGTTGCTTTGTTTCTAGTCTTTTGTTTGTTGTTTTTCCTGATTCGGAGGCATGCAAAACCACAGGGAGACATTTCGTTGTCTTCCAAAGAAAGATTTGAAACATTTGCACTGTAATCATAAGTCTTCAGTGTCCAAAAGGGAGTCATTTAACTTTTCATGGAGATACTTCTACAATTAATACCAGCCCACACGCCAACAGGAGCCACAAATGTTTTCTCCTGATATTCTTCTAAGCCATCCACAGTTTTACATACCAGCAGAGAGCTTTGAGTAGGGGGAGATGTGCTGCATGAGTGTGCTGAATGAATTAGTGGATGCAAGTCAGGTGGTCTGGCCATTCTCAAGTTGAAAGTTCAGAGACATTATTAGGAAGACATTGGCCTATCAAAGCCCTTGGCGCTGCTGTGCTGAGCGTTTTATATGCATGAGCTCGGCTAATTTTCACCACAATCCTATAAGGTCATGGAATTTTTATTACACACGAGGAAGCTGATCCTGAATGGGCTTAAGCAACTTGCCCATTCCCACAGCTAGCATGAAGTAGTTCAACCCAGCAGTCACGCCTATGCTGCCCACCACTTGTCCCCACCCAAGGTAGTGAGTGAGTAAATGAATCCACAGAAATGGGTTTTCGCTTTTGGTTCACTGTCTGATTAACTGCATTGCCCACCCAGCCAGATTTATCAGAGAAAAGTGTGATTACCCCAGAGCCATCTGGAATCCTGGCTGACTCCGGGGTCATTTCTGAGCAACAGAGGCTCTGAGGGGATGGTGTCATGTGGAACTACAGGCTTTTTGATTTACCCAAACTCTCCTGAAAGACAGATATGCACTCATCAGCTCCAAGCCTCTCAATTCTGTTTTCTCTGATGTTTTTACATCTGCCATTCCCCTGCCTTGGGTGAAGTTTATATTCACTGAAGAATTAGTGTTCTGTTCTTTTTTTCTCACAGCAATTTCTAGATAAGTCTCTTCCACAGCCTGTTTACAGGGATCAACAATAAACAGACACCCCTTTGAGTTGGGGGTTTATGCTCATCCATGGAGTACAGAAGTCCCAAAAGAATATTATGAACCATTCCTTAAAATAAAAAATTATGACCAAAATATTACAATCCATAGCAGTCACTAACCCCTGCACTTTTCACCATATCTTATACTCTGTTCATCTCCAAAGAGAAATGATTCACTTGTCATTTAATTATAAACAAGAGATTAAAAAATTATAATCGAGGGATGGGAATTGGTTCTTGGTGAAATCCCTTGTGGAAACCCAATCTCAAATCTCCTGGAATCCATTCTTTGCTGTACTATTTCTGGTCTTTTTTTTTTTTTTTTTTTTTTTTTAACTAAAGTCTTCATTTTTCCTAGACTAGAATGCTTCTCAGTTAGTTATGTTAGTAGAAATAACTGCAGTAAAACACAAAGCTATATTGCATGTCAATATTAGCATTAGGGGGGGGGCTAGAAGGGGTCATTGGGGAGAAAAGGGGGACATATGTAATACTTTCAACAATAAAGATTTAAAAAATAACTTATAGAGCATGAACAACAACAACAAAAAGCCTAAAAGGCTAGAGATCATTTAGAATCTTTTTCTTAATTTTCAATTTGTTCATCTGAAAATGAGAGAAGTAGAATAGATATCTAAGGTTCCTTCTAATTCTGATAAAACAAGTCTATAAATATAGAGAGTACTTCTCTAAAAGTCCTCAGTAGATTCACTTGAAATTTATTTTTTAATGATTTATAATGAATATTTTCATGATATGAATAGAATTATAATAGAATTAGTATTTTTGCTAAAAATTTAAGACAGGTTTTGTTTGAATAAATGTTTAATGTTACTCCTTTTTTCCCCCTTGCTTTTTTTTCTATAAATATACCTAATTGCCTAAAAAGTCAAATGCTCAAATGAAAATTGTTTTATCAATACAAGTTTTGCCATTGAAATTACTTTCTTTATGTGCAGTATGACTTTAGAAAAGCAACTGAGGAGAAATCAGCTTTCAAACATACACGTACATTCTCATCTCTTCCTGCTGAAACCAAGACATCTCATCTCTGATTAGTGGAGCCTGTGACTCGGGTCTTGATTGAGCAGCAAATTAGTTCAGAAAGGGAGCTCTCCTCCATCATGTTCACTGTGGTTTGGCTTAACTCCAAACCATGCAGGGGAAGTGTAAGTCACACCATACCACTGAGTTTGTTTTTACAAGAAAATCTCCAGCCTGCTTTCTGTGGCACCTAGCATGCATCTCCAAAGGCTTTACTACATCCCTTAGAACCCTTCTTCATAATTTTTATATCACCCAGTACACACATCAAAATCCCACAGCTTATAAAGTAATAACGCTCTTACTTCCAGCACAGCAAGGACAAGGAGGGGAATAGAGCTGGTTGAAACTAGAAGTTCCTACAGGTTAGCTTACTTCATCAACAGGAGGTGGGTTTTCCCTCAATACTTGCTTTCTTTTCATGAAGACTGTGTGTACTTGTGCATTGGATCAGTATATTCACTGACACAAGGACAAGGCTGCAAGTCCAAGTTAAGCTGAGCAAGTTGACACTACAATGGCTAGTGACAAAGACTCTCCTTGTCCAAACTTTAGAAAGGCTCTTCTGAGCCCTCTTTTCAACTAGGCCTTATCCTTGGACCTTATCGTTAGCCTACTGCCCCAGGTTTAGCAAGAATCCCGCTAAGTGAAAATGTATCTAATCAAATCCTTCATCCCCCACCCTTAACATCTGATCACCCTGGCCAGCTTTCAGCAAGAATCCCCCTACCCTTGATGTCTCCTCTTAGCAATGTTCCATCCACTGACACCCTCACCCCATTCTGCTCATTGGCTACAAATCCCCAGCTGTCTGATGTATTCAGAGCTGAGCCCAATCTCTCTCTTCTATTGCAATAGTCTTGACATCTATGGCAACAGTCCTAAATAAAGTCTTCCTTCCCATTTTAACAAATATCAGAAGAATTTTTTCCTTAAGAATAGTCCGACTGTGTTATCTGTGTGTTGTAAAACAATGCATTTACAATCTTCTCCTAGTTTTATAGTTCAGTTTCAGCCACAGGTGTTAAAATATGATCTGCTACCTGGGACCCAAAGACCCCAAAGCTCTAATTGCTTTTGCACTTAATCCTTTCTTTCCCTCTCCTCCCCACCCCACCCCCTATTTTCTGGAAATAGAAAAGCTGTGCCTTTCTTAAAACTGCTGTGAGCCTGAAACAAGTCCAGAGGAGGATGCAGAATGCATGGGGAAAGAGGCAGCAGCTCTACTTTGAATGCAAAAAAAGCAAGTCCAGGGCAGGGGGTGCTTTCCAAGAGGAGACCCTTCTGCACCAGGTGGAAGGGAGTGTTGGTGAATGGGTGGGTGCCAGGAAGAATCACCAGACACCAGGATCAAGTGTTATGGGTCATGGGAAAGAGAAGGGAGCTAACAACATCCTTGTTTAGACATTAGAAATAGAGAGTAGGACAAAAGCCAGAGGGGAATAAAGAGGGGAAAAATAGTTAAGGGAAAGATAGAAGAGTGAAAAGGGGAAGTGGGAGCTTTGACCTCAGAGTAATTTCTGGCAGAACTCTAGCAAATGCCTGCACAAACCACGCTATCATTCCTGTTCTTTTCTGAAGCCAGAGGTTGCTCTCCAAGCAACCTGAAGGTAGTGATTGGCCTATTTGTCATATACACATCAGCCTGAGTTAGTTATTCCAGCTTACTTTGATGGGCTGTTCCTCAGGCATTTCAGTATCACCAGGAGGGGTACGGGGTGATTTGTTGCAGAATATCATTCCACTGTCACCAAATGAAATGAGATCATTCACAAATTTTCTCTTTTCTCTGCCTTGTAAGTGCATGTCGCTGTTAGATCATGCCTTTGACAGCTGATATGATCCACAAAACAAAGGCAGCTTTCCTCTGTTCGGTCTACACCTTAAACAGAAAGCTCCATCAGTGCAGGTTTCCCAGAGCTCTACAAATCATTGCATCCACTTCCTTGGCTTATAATATCATTGAAAGTTGCCTTCGGCTTTCCTAATGCACTGAACATGTGATTCGTGGTGAAAATGAGGGTGAGCCCTGTGTACTCTGTTGAGGACATGTGTTGGGGGATGTGAGACTATTAGCAGATCAATGCCATTTTGTCAGTGCCTTCTTTCTCCACTGTTGTTTTTTTTTTAAAAGATCTAGTCATCAGAGCATTGCAGATCCTGGCATTGCCACTGCCATGTGGGGAAGCCCACTGGGCTGGGTGTTCTCATTTGTGTATCTGCAGATTTGTGCTCCATCTGACCTATTCTGTTCCCTGGGAGGCGTACTCTGTGGATCACATATTTCCAGTTCACTTGCCCTCTGGCTTCCATTAGATTTGGCCAATGAGAGAGGCATTGGCATGAGATCAGAGGGTGAGAGGAGTGAGCACTTCTGGAAGTGAATTTCCTCCCACTCCCGCCTCCTTCCTCTCTCCCTCCGGGCTCAGTTATGCCGTGCTTGCAATCCCACATCAGTCCACTGCTCCTGTCTGGTGGGACCGGAGAGCTATAGCTCATACAAATTTCTGGTAACCTCTCCCTGCCCTCCTTCAGACCACGCAGGGAGTGGCGCCTCTTCCTGCTGGTGCTTCTCCCTATCACTTTCCCTTGGCGGTTGACTCAACCCTGCCTACACTTTTTTTTTTTAAGTATCCTCTTTAAGTGATCTCTTGTGTGGGTCATCTGCTTCCTACTGGGACCTTGAGCACTATACACACCTCTTCATTCACTGTCAGGATTTTATACTTATTTCAATTTTCCAAAGCATAACTCCAATATGAAATGTTTCTTTCACATTTAAAAGCATTTTTAGAATATATTAAAAAGAAATGGCTATAGGCTCCACTTCCAGAATGGCCATGAGAGGAGCCCTGAGGACCAGTGAAACAATTATGACTGATGAAAAATATTTTTTTAAAAAACATTTAAAGTCTCTGTAAATTTTCCTAAGAGTATATAGAAAATGAAGAAACATTTATTCAAGAAAATCTATTAAATCTTAGTAAGGACACTGAGTCTCTGGCATTTGAACCATGACTGCTAGCTTCCTCCCCATCCAGCTCAGCTCCACTCTGAATGGGTCTGCCCAACAGATGAGGCTCCCTGTCCTTCACCTCCCACTGGAAGGGGCAGAGCACCAGCCAACTTCAAGTTGGAAAAGCTAAATTCCTGGAGCGTGAGGGTAAGGGTTTAATTCATCATTCAAATTGGGACTCCCTTGAGGGTTAAAGGGAGACTTAATAATTCTGTTGGGCAAAGAGGTTTAATTGAGATTACCCTGGGCAAACTGGGATGTGTATAATCTTAGGGTTCAGGGTTCTAGAGGTTATTATGGGATTGGGAAGCAGAAACACTTACCCTGGTCTGTGTGTAGTAATTTTGGGAAAAGTTTTCCAGGAAGAACTTCTGTTTAAGCTGTTACCTGTGTGTCTAGCTCTTCCAGTGAGTTCTCCCCTCAGGTCCCCTAATGACTGCCAGACCTCTGGAGCGAAATGCTTCCTTGGTTTATTGCCAATTGAAAGGGAAGTCTGCTATCCAATAGCTCAACCAAGGTCTGAGAATGGAGTCTCATTGGCCCTGACTGGCCTGATGAACTCACATGTTCTCTGAACCAGTCACTGTGGACAAGGAGATAGAATAGGATGACTGACCAGTCCTCATGGTGGGGGAATTCAGGGTAGTGTTAGAAGGGGAAATGAATTAATAATATAACAGTTTATTCATAATTACAAATAAAATTATTGGTAATATGTACTATACATTGTTACTTATTTAATTGCCTGACTCCCTTGTTAGACACTGTCTTATGAAAGGCAGGAACTATGACCCTTTTGACCACTGCTTACCTCCCAGCACCTAACACCGTGCCTGGCAGGAAATAGGTATTTAATCACTATGTGCAGGACAAATGAATAAAGCAATTTTTAAAATTATCACACCTAGTCCCAAGGTATTTTTCTTTCAGACTCATCATCCCTTAAAACTCTCATATTAGAAAGGCAAGCATATGGTATGATGATCCTATAAATTACACCCCCTTTAAAACAGCAGTGTTTGCTCCAGTGGGAGCCAATGAATAGAAATATTTTATTCTCTTATTTTTAAACAGATGCAACACCTGAAAAGTTCAGGACACCAAGTTGAGTAAAGATTTTTCCTAGTTGAAACCTATAACTCAAGGCAGAAAAAGCCCTATCAAAACATCTTACCATTGGGAAAAAAAGCAATGAATGGAAGCTTACAAAACTTTTGCAGCAAATTTAATTAGTAAAAAAAAAAAAAAGTACCAGGAAATATGTATGTTCCATACCTGATTGTTGGGCTTCATTTGACCTCTCTGCCATGTATTTCAGCTTTGATTCACCACGCAAAGCTTTATCAGATCGATAAGCCATCTAATTCCCCCACATTTTGCCAGGATACTGTTCTCATAGGCATGAAAAACCATTTGCAAAGAAGTTTTCCATTTTCATTAGTTGAAACTATAGTTCAAACAGCAGGAAGGAGAAGGACAAATTTGGGGGATGGTATTCTGCACAAATTCGAGTATCTGTTTGATATAACAGAATTAAAAGAGTAGGGGAAATATACTTTTCAGTATATTTTTGGCATTCATTTAGTCATATTAATAATGCTCCCACAGGCAAATGTGGCCAAATCTAAAAGGTTTACTGCATATTCTAAAGTTACTTTCATGGATTTAGGGTGTGCAACCAATGTTCTGAGTCCAAAGGTTGGTTCAAAGGAAAGGAATGAAAGAGATGGAAAATGTCCAATGAAGAGGTTACATATATTCAGTAAAGGTGGTAAAACCACATGAATATTAATTTGGGCTAATGTAAACCTTGACCCATCATTAAAACAAAAATATTTTTAAGCTTTAGGAGAATATTTTAAGTAGGCTGATCTTTCCAAGCTATTTTTTATTTAATTGCATGCTGCATTTCTTACTGTTGGTCCTTGGGATTGCAAGATTATAAAAAAGAGAAACTATACTTCTAATACTACATTTTTTAAAAATCTAGAATGTTGTTGTTTTTTCACAGATTTCTAATTTATTTATTTATTTATTTTTAAATCTTTATGGTCAAAAATATTACATATGTCCCCTTTATTCCTCCCTTGACCTCTTCTAGCCTGCCCCCACTCCCCCACATCCCCACACCCTGCCCCAAGCCTTCACCACCCTATTGTCTGTGTCCATGGGTTATGTATATATGCATAAAAGTTCTTTGGTTGATCTCTTTCCACCCACTCTTCTTGATTAAATATCCCAGAGCAAGAAAAACCAGTGACCTAATGCGTATGAAGAGTTTTAGAGCTGGCTTTGTCATTTCCTTCCACACACTCTAGCCACAACCGGAAAAAGAATTTTGAGCCATGAATCTTTACCCAGATGCAGAAGTCTTTTCTCAACCTTGTCATTTTTCCTTCTCACTTAATGTTTTCCCTTTCTTTCCTGTTCTTTAATTTCTCTGTGCACATCCTAAAGAAATTTATTTTCTAAACCATTAACAAAATTCCTTTGCAGTGCTATATGTTGAACTAAAAAAAAAAAAAGGCAAGGGTGTGTGAAGAGAGCTATGTTGAACTTCATGTGAAAATCCTTTAAGTGTTAGGGTTATCCCTTCAGAGTTCTGGCTCTTAATTCTACGCTAAATTGGAAAAACTAATTAGGCTATATGTTCAAGAACTTTGGACAGCAGTGTCTATGGAATTGTCTTTCCATGTAATGAAAACCCAAATTAATTCTTTTTCATTTCATTACAGTTGACCCTTGAACAATGCAAGGGTTAGGGATGCTGACCTCCCTCATGTACAGTCAAAAATCAATGTGCAACTTTTGACTTCTCCAAAACATAATACTGTTGACTGGAATCCTTACTATTAAAGTTGTTTAACATATATTTTGTGTGCAATATATATTATATACTGTATTCTTACCAAAAAAAAGTAAGAGAAAAGAAAATGTTATTAAGAAAGCTATAAAGAAGAGAAAATGCATTTACAGTACTGTATGTATTTATTGAAAAAAACCATCAGTGGACCCGAGCAGTTCAAACCTGTGTTGTTCAAGGGTCAACAGTGTTTTCATTCTCAAAAGGAGAAATGGTCACTGTTTTTTTAAACATTTTGTTTTGAAAATATGTTGATGGGCCTCATTATAAAAATCTTACACATCAAAATCTGAGCCAAGTGAAAACAGTATTTAGTTTCCTCAAAAAATTAAAAATGGAACTCCCATTTGACCCAATAATACCACTTTTAGGAATATATCCCAAGAAATCAGAAACACCAATCAGAAAAAATATATGCACCCCTGTGTTCGTAGCAGCACAATTTACAATACCTAAGATTTGGGGACAGCCTAAGTGCCCATCAGCAGATGAGTGGATTAAAAAACTGTGGTACATCTACACAATGGAATATTACGCTGCTGTAAAAAAAGAAAGAACGCTTACCATTTGCAATAGCATGGATGTACCTGGAGAGCATTGTGCTAAGCGAAATAAGCCAGTCAGAGAAAGATAAATATCACATGATCTCACTCATTTGTGGAATATAATGAACAATATAAACTGATGAACAAAAATAGATCCAGAGACATAGAAGCATCGAACAGATTGCCAAACCTCAGAGGAAAGGCAGGGGAAGGATGGGGCGGGGGGTAAGAGATCAACCAAAGGACTTGTATCTATGCCTATGAGCATGACCAATGGACACAGTCAAAAGGGGGATGGGGGCATGTGCTGGGGGATGGAGCGGATGGGGAGAGATCAATGGGGGAAAAAGGAGACATAGTAAAACTTTCAACAATAAAGAATGAAAAGATAAATAAAGATACAATAAGGTTTGAAAAAATCTGAACCAAGAAAACATCTCATTTAAAGCTCAATTATTCACAATCCAAAAGGATTAATCCTTTCTCAAAAGTATTCATCATTGGTTTTTTAAGTACAAGTTTCTCAATAATTAAAATTATCTAATTACATATTTTTATTATTTTTAATCCTCACCTGAGGATATTTTCCCATTGATCTTAGAGAGAGAGGGAGAGAGGGGGAAAGACAGAGAAACATCGATGTGAGAGGAACACATCGATTGGTTGCCTCCTGTATGTGCCCTGACCAGGGCCCAGGCTGAGAGGAGTCTGCAACTGAGGCAGATGCACTTGACTGGATTTGAACCCAGGACCCCCCAATGCTCTATCCACTGAGCAAAACCAGCGAGGGCTAATTATATTTTAAGATTATCACACAAATTCTTAGATTTTTATATTTTTTAAATGTACAACTGTATTCTTTTTCTAAGTTGATAGGTAATTATTATCATTATTAGTTTTCTTCCCATTATACTGCCCACCACTGTACTGTTACTAAATGATATTTCATAGGAATCTTGTCCTGTTCAAAATATATATATCAAAAGTATTTCTGCAGTCATTTGCTAATTAACTTTTTAATAAGTCACCCATGCAACTAAATAATTATTAATCATCCACAATGTTTCCAGTCTTTTACCTAACTTAGTGGCTCATGTCACTTTATACCTCCCTATGCTCAGGGCAACACAGGACCTGATTATTTCTTTCACTAAAACTCAAACTTCAGTCAAAACTCATAGTAATATCTTCAATAGAGTATAAAACCCTGCAATGAATACAACTGCATATGAAAGTTTAATATATAATAAAACCAGTATCTCAAATTGGTGGGGAAAAGATAGACTGTTAGATAAGTGGTACTGGCATAACCAGATGACTATTTTAAAAAGGAAAAATTGATCCATTTTTTACATCAGAAAATAGGAAAAATTCCAAATGTATCAGAAGTTTAATCATATTTGTAGTAATAAGAAACTTGGAAACAACTCCAATGTCCACAATAAAGAACTGACTGAATGTACAAAGATATAACCACACATTGAAGTATATGGCAGCTGTAAAATGGAATGAGAATTATATCTTTATTATTATGGAGTGAACCTAAGGTAAATTATTAAGTAGAAAAGGCAATTGTAAAAAGGTATGTATTGTTAGGAAGGAGGGAGAGGATATAAATACCTAAAAGTACTTGCTCATTTAAAGAAATGGAAGGATGAACATAATTTTTTTAATTGTTACCCATGAGGAGAGAAGAAATTTTTTAGAGAGGACAGGGTACAAAGCAAGAATTCTTTGAATATACTTTGATTTGTAGATTTGAGTTTGGCACGTTACAAATATTTTACATAATTATACAACAAAATTAAATATAACAAATCATAATCCTTAAAAATTAGGAGCAAAATTAATCAAGTGAATGAACTGTATATGAGAAAGGGAGCAAAACCACACAGAAGAAGTATTCCAAAGGACTTTGAAACACTGTAAACTCACAATACTGTATACCCCTATTAGGACATACCCTGAAGACAAAAAAATACCTGCAAACAAGTCTTACACTGCTTTCAATAATCAAATCGTTGATGTTAGTAGTAGGTATGATTATTCTGAGTCTATTATATCTGTATTGTGAGACTAAACAAATGAGTAATTGTGTTTGTGTTTTAAAAAAAAAAACAAAAAACAGGATTTTTTGCCATGAGAGAAAGGAAATACAAATGTAAGATCTAAGAGTTAACACACTGATGTCTTAATCAGAAGTATCAGCGTGTACTCACAATGCATTTTATTTTATTTTATAAATACATATTTCCTCGCTCTGTCCTCTGAAAATATCTAGAAACAATGACCAATCCAAGAGCAATGAGCAGCCTTAGGTCCCATATTGCTGTTCATATAACTCATTTCTAACTTTCTCAAGAGGGTCATGTTCCCTTGGGAAAAAGGCTGATTCCAAGTCTGAGAAAGAACACGTAGAGGATGAGTCTGCAGCATCTTGTCATTCCAGGAAACAAGGATGCTTTCTCTCAAACATTACTAAGATCGCTCAGAAGACACTGGTGGACAGCTTTGAGCACCAATAAGGATACAGACAGCAATGAGTTAAAACACATTAAAATATGCTTATTTTATAATAATGATTTTAATAATTAATGGGTTACCTTGGAAGGATGCTAACAGTGGATGAAAAAGGGCTCTAGGGAAAGTAACCTCACAGAGGGATCTGATCATAAATTCCTAACTGAACAGGTTACAGGGAGTAGTCAAGCTCCAAGCATATAACTTCTTCAGCAAAAGGTTTATCTCTGCCTTAAGCAGGGCCTGTCCATTTTTTCTGTGCATCTAGGTTAGCACACTTTTGAAATGCCTTTTTTAAAAAATATATTTTATTGATTTTTTTACAGAGAGGAAGGGAGAGAGATAGAGAGCTAGAAACATCGATCAGCTGCCTCCTGCACATCTCCCACTGGGGATATGCCCGCAACCAAGGCACATGCCCCTGACCAGAATCGAACCTGGGACCCTTCAGTCCGCAGGCCGACGCTCTATCCACTGAGCCAAACCGGTTTGGGCTGAAATGCCTTTTAAGACCCTTTAAGCTAAACCACTCTCAAGAGAGCACATAATCTTACTAAGGATTCTGTAATCCAATCCTGCCTTGCTTTCTCCCACCTCCATGTAATATTCCTTACATTCCCTTTTTAATGTCAAATGTATAAAATTGCAGACTATTAGTCTTCAAAACATTTGAGAGCTTGCTTCCCAGCAACTGTTGTCAGTTATGGTACAAATAAACTCATAAAAATTCTCTACTAGTTTGGATGTTTCTTGTGTCAACATAACGAACCAACTAATGTTTTTGAAAACTGATTAATGAAGGGGAAGAATTAGGCCTGATCAGGCCTTGTCTATTCAAAGTGCACTGGGTAACCAGATAGCTGATAAGACTAATAAATGAAAGGGGAAAGATAGGATGTAAATGTCATCATTTTGCAACCCTTAACAAATTAATAGATTTTAGCAACGAGTGGCTGCCAATTTTACAAAAAGAAGACAATTTGACATTTAAGTATCTCCTAATAGAAGTGCACAGCATAACTAACCTAAATTGTGTCCTTGTCAAAATTTAATTAATTCATTAATCTATATCTGATTAAGCCTCAATATCTAGCTACTAATTTATAAGAAATATCCGAACAAAGGAACATTTTAAATAGTCCTTTAGTGATACAGTCTGCAAAATCCAGACTGTGGAGTATCCTATGGGATCAATTACCCAGCTTATTAAATAATTACATTACAAGAAAAAATAAAATGAATATGAAGGGGGAATTTGTAGATTGAAAGATACT
Source organism: Myotis brandtii (assembly GCF_000412655.1). NCBI lineage: Eukaryota > Metazoa > Chordata > Mammalia > Chiroptera > Vespertilionidae > Myotis > Myotis brandtii. The sequence continues at coordinate 3,501,473 of NW_005370755.1, forward strand.
ATAGATATGTTAACAAATTACATTTTATGGCTTTATTTAGACCCAAATTTGAAAAAATGACATTTGAAAATATCTGAGGCAATTAGGAAAATATGAAAATAGAGAGGATAATGTGATTATATTAAAAAATTATTGATATCTTTAATGTAATGATATCATGGTTAGATTTAAGAAAGGAGTCCTTAACTAGATATTTACAGTAAAAATTATAGGAGATCTAGAACTTAACTGAAAAAAATGGGACTGAGGAAGTAGTGGTTGGGATATAGATAAAACTAATTAGGCCATTTGTTATAACAATTGAAGCTGGATAATGAGTACATAGAGTACTATTTTTTCTAATTTGCATATATTTGAATTTTTCCATTAAAAAAATTCTTCAAGAAGAATATACAGAAGTTTTAGAGTACCCAAAACAATCTCCATAGTCCAATTAATAGACAAAGTTATTTTTTCCTTTCTATAGTTTCAAATGTTTTACTATACATTCAACTTTTTAGCAGAAAAATAAAACTGGTTCAAAGAAGAAGGCCTAGGCTGATAATTAGGGGGAAATGGGCTAGTGAGAAGGTAACTCAGGGAGGTTTGTTGGAAGGGAAGGATTGGTTGAAGGGGAGCTTTGGGATAATGTTTGATTCTGAACAATGTGAAATAATCTTCATGGGGAGAAATGGACCCAGGACAGGCATGACCTACATATTTCACTCTTTGCTCTCCTCAGCAGTCTGGAGGCCGGATATGGGCCTGAAGGCTGGGGCAAGAATGAAGTCTATATCTGAGACCTGAGTCGTAGAAGAAGCTCAAGAGCTGGTGTTAGCCAAAGCTTTCTGAGAGCCTGACTCAGGCCAGGAAGACCAGCTCCAGTCTTGACATCTGCAGGACAGAATCAGGACTCAAATGGAAGCTGAAACCAAAGATGTTTATCCTAGAATTGAAAAGACATCCTGGTTATTGCCTCAAGTGGCATTTAAATATCCAATTTGCTTTACTGGCTACTGGTCCCATGATGCAGGGAAGAGGTAGACTGAGTGGTTAATCTAGATGATGTCATGGGTCTGGTGGGCTGCAAAGGGCAATACTCAAGATCACAGTTTAAAGCAGACACATAGCCTTAAGCTCTGATGCAGTGCTAGTCCATTCATTCCTTCAACAAGGACCTACTAAGCACCTTCATGTGCCACACAGCATGGTAGGTAGGCACAGTGAGTCAACACTGTGATTACATCACTATTAGAAATGTGTATAAAAATGGACAAAGACAGGAAGGAAACCACACAAAGGTGAACTTATTCTGTTAGAGTGATACAATTATGTTATTTGATTTTTTTTTCATTTCCTTTAATGTGATTAAAATAGTGTTCTTTGAGTTGAAAATAGATATTCTCAACAATAGCTCTTGGTTGAAAATGACAAAGCTGCCCATAAACAAATTAGCACTAAGGTTTAAGTGATTGACATATGATGTTAGGAGCTGTTCCTCCCAGAATGCTACTTAAATTGGAATAATAAATCTCTACTAGTAGATTTCATGAAAATAGAAAAACTACTTTGGGATAGGGCTTTTCCCAAAAATCCCTCATAATCACTAGAGAAACACTCTCCAGTTGTGCAGAGAGATGAAATATGCTTTCCCTCCCTCCCACCTCAATATGTCAAAAGATGGTAAGCATATTTCAATCAATAGTTACAGTAAATTATTTATTAAAGCAATATAAAAATGGAAATTTCCCTTCAAAGGAAATGAGTATAATGTTTTGGTTTTACTATTAATGTGATCCCTTTTGTAAAGAAAGCACATGAGCTATGAAGTCACAGCTGGACAGAGTAGACATTAAAGCAACAAACTATGAATAATTTGAACTATTGTCCAAATCTATAATAATTCTTCTTTAGGAGATCCTCTGACTAAAATAACAAATGAATAAAAATAATCCCATTAATTCTGCAGTTCCTCATTACAGTTCCTCTTTAGAGAATATGATTTGTTATGTACTAAAACAAATGAGCATATTTAAAAGTTTAAACCTATCTTCAAAGTTTCCTGAAAACTCAGTTTCTTGTTTTATATTGACTTGTCTAATATAAGTAAATAATTCAACAACTTCAAAATACCCTTTTGAAGAAGCATCTAAAGGATCTTATCTTACGCCAAAATGCAAACTAAAAAGCAGCTCTGTCATCTTTTTGCTACATGTTATCACTGGGACTTTTAACTCACCCACCAAGACACATGAGCAAAAGCACAGATAAAACCAAGAGCAATTTTGTAGAGAGTTTCAGAAAGTGTTCAGGCCTGAAAAATGTATTTCTGCCCACATGACTGGCCCATGAAATACATCCCATATCTGGGCAAGTGATCAGAGAAACGCTGAAGAGAAAAAAAAAAATCTTCCCACCAACCTCCTAAAATGCCTAGAATTCTGACCATTGAAAACTACTTTTGGCTTAAGCCACTGCCTCTCAGTTTTTAATCCAAAAACCCCTGATGGGAGAAGGAAGTGAGAACAAATCCCAGGGTCTCTAAAAACCAAGCTCAAAGTAGTTTCCCTAAAGTAAAAATTTCCTGATTTCTCATGATTTATTTTTAAGATATGGGGACTTTTGGTTTCCACTGTATTTGCTGTAATCTGTAAATAATCTGGGTTTCCCCCTCCCCAAATAACTTTTTAGGTAAATATGAAGTTCCAGGGAAAATGTGTGCATCCTGTGAATTTTTCCCTAAACGCAGGACAGATTGGGAGGCCTGAATGGAGTTAAAGCATTAAAGACCCAAGGCAGATAAGATGGAAATGGGGTCTTTGCAAGGGGATGCATATTTAGCCTTGATTTTTATCAACTGTTAACATGAACATAATTCATGAGCATATATAATCAGCTTCCATGAACTGATTTACGAGAAGAACTGGCCAGTCTTCCAACAAGGCCTCGAGGTAATGAAACCTATAAACAGCTCAAGTTTGCACAGCAGAGATGTAGGAAAGCCAGGTAGGAAAGCTGGGCCATGATCTATGGAAGGACAAAGGAGAAAACTGGCAATAAGAGATAGCAAGCCCAGAGTTTGAAGAAGAGGAAGGTTTCTGCGAGAGGGATGGATGGAGGACTCAGAGATAAATGTTTCCCACATCTTATGTTTATCAAGAGCACCCTGGCCATATCACCAGGAATGAGAACATAAACATCTGCTTAAAGCACAATCAGTGCAATGAGTTGGGAAGTGGCCGGGGTAGGTTCCTTCGATGGTTCTCTGGAGCCCTGCGGAATGGAACGAGATAAAGAGAAACAGACCCCTTCTCAGGCACAGTCGTGTTTTCTCTTCCCTGTTCCCACCAAACACCGATTTGCAGAGGAGGTCATTTCCATGTGTGATTTTCCAGGCACTAAGAGCTAAAGGTAAAGAAAACAAACCAGACAAGTAGTGACTTTTTAAATATAAAATAGAACAAAGAAACACAAAGTAGGGTGGCCTCTGTCAAGCAATTATTTCCTAAACAAAGGTAAACCTCAATTCCAGAAGAGCACTCAAGTCAATTGTAGATCAACGAGCCCAAAAGATGCGGAAGGGACAATGCCTGCAATTTAAGTACCAGAATGCCTCTCAAAACTGAGTTAAGCACGTTCCAAAGTACTGCAAGGACTGCATAAGCTAGAAAGCGATACTAAAACCTGACTAATACAGCATGCTGACTCACTTTGGAGGTCTCTGGATATTTATCCTTCTAGATACAGAGAGAAAGATGTATCTGTTCACTGGCTTCTCTCTTCTCTCCCTGAGCATTCTCCATATTCAAGAGAAGGTTTCTTTTCTAGAAGAATAAAACACTCCTTGACATTTGGAATAGCAGCTTGCTTTGCGTTCTCTCTTTTCAAACTTGAGTCATAATCTCCTTGAAAGCAAGGATCACTCTATTTACTTCTTTTGTGTCTCCTCCGGTCAGTGTTCTGTACAAGAGAGCCCAAAATTTCCAACTGGTTTTGTAACCATCTACAGCATGTCCAGGTGGCTCAGAAGATATCACAAAATTCTTAAAACATAGTTAATTTAAAAAGCAATAAATACAATTAGTTCCATATTGATATCAAAAATAATTGCCTGCCCAGCTGGCTTAGCTCAGCAATTGAGCACTGACCTATGAACAGGAGGTCACGGTTCAATTCCTGGTCAGGGCACATGCCCGAGTTGCGGGCTCGATCCCCAGTATGAGGTGTGCAAGAGGTAGCCAAGCAATGATTCTCTCATCATTGATGTTTCTCTCTCTCTCTCTCTCTCCCTTTCTCTCTGAAATCAATAAAAATATTTTTTTAAATTGCCTGCCATACAGCACTATTTTATGGAAAAATGCAAAATGTCACAAAAATGAAAAAAAATTTTTTTTAAAAACGGTCAGTAAAATTGGGTTGCCCCAAACAACTAGTTTTTCCCATGCCAAAAATGTTGGGAACTACCCCAATGGTCTCTGCCTGCTTAACTGTGCAGGAGTCCTCCAGGTAGAATATGCAACTGCCTCTGAGGCTCCCTACATTCAACATCAGGCCCAGGCTGCCGCCCCAGTCTGCAGCCTGAGCAGTGCCTTTTCTCACAGCTCCTTCCCTTCCCCTGGCTGTTTGCCATCTACCACAGCTCTCAGATGGGTTCATTCCCCAAAGAAACACGTTCTCTCTGCAACATACACGCATGTACATAAATACACTTTTTCCTCTTTTCTTTAGTTCTTGCCCAGCTACCTCAGAAAAAAGAAACCTGGCTCTGTCTTGGATACTGAGGGCCAACCCACCCCACCCCTACTCCCCAAAGACTCGCCTGGCTGTTCCTTTCCACGGATGGCTCTCAGCCGGAGAGTCTCCTTGCTTAAGATCACAATCCATCCCTGAGAGTGGCCCCTATCCAGAAATTGGTCACTGACTAGATACAAATCTTGGTCTCTTGCCTCAAGATGGGACAACTCTAGAGGTATGTGCCTGCTCCACGGCATCAGCTGAGTCCTTCGTTAGGGTTGCATCTCAGCCCAACTTCCCCTTCCCCAGTCCTGAGTCCACCACCACCACCACCACCACCACCTTCTCCCAGTAAACTTTGTCTCAGACTCTGAATTTCAGGAAACCCCACCAAGATACTGCCGGGGTTCTTGTCCCAGCATCAAGAAGTGTTCAGGAATCTGGAAAAGGCGCTGTGCATAGATGACATAGGAATCCAGAGACTAATAAAGAGTCCAGAGACGAGATATAATTTTGAAAGGCATTGGGGGTCAGAGGACCTTCAGCTAAAGGAACTGAAAACTCCCTCCATGTCTAGGACCCTTGCTTTTATTAACACAATTTGTCCTAAGGCAAGGTGGAGATAATACACTTCAAAGGGTAAGGTTTCAAAGGGTACAGAAGCATTGTCAGTTTGGGGAATAGCCTACGGCTGTTCAGGTGTTTGGCCAGTAGGAGGCAATAACATGTAGATTAAGATGCCCTTTAACTGTCTGGCAGCCACAATCAGTTTCCTATTCAGTTATGGGGAAATGCCTTTAGCCATTTCCAACAGGTGACTATATGTGTGACTCCACCCTGTTGAGTCCCCAAGTTTCATCAACCTTTTGATGAAACTCTTAAAATTATGACATGCTGGAATTGGTCTACAGCAGAAACTCTCCCTGTGTATTCTCTGCATTTCTTTTTTGTGTGATTAAAAATTAACCCTATGATGGCTGATTGGTGCTAGTAAAGCATGGGTGTCAAAGTATAGTTTTAAAGCAAAAATATTTTTTAATGCCTAAAGCCTCTGCATGTCCTGAGAATTCCCCCTCAATAATTCCCACGTCTCCAAATTTCTTCTCATCCTTGCCTAATTAAAAAGGCCATTGGCAAAGCCATGTCACAGAAAAAAGCAACTATCTTTATTAATTTGGTTATTTTTAGTTATAATTAATGGATTTGCAAACACAATCTTCATTTCCAAGCTACAATATTCGATTCTCCTACCGCATCTCTTTGCACATGTATGTTATTCCATTGAGGTTTGATTTTAAATAGATTTCTATGGGCTGGCCTTTTGTACCTCTTCCTTTATTATTTCTGATAGAAAAAAAAAACATTTTCCAAGTTCCAAACAACTGACTTTGAAATCCACTGTTGGAACCCACCCCCCTCTGTAAGTGAGAGCACGTGATCACTTCAAATAATTGGCTTTGGACACAGAGAGAAACCTGCCATCCCTTCAGGAGCATGAAACCTTCAGGCTTCTCCAGATGAGGCCGCTGCCCAGTTGCCAGCTGTGTAATAGCAGAAAGGTCCCAGCTGGCTGCAGCATGTCCCCAACTTCAGGTCACTGCTTGGATCACACCCACACTAACCAGCTGAATGGGACAGCTGGGTCACATGTGCTATGGGCACCAATTCTTTTCTGCTTCTGGGGCAAGTGAGGTCACGTAATACATCCATCCAAAAGCTTCTCCCCACCCTCTTTTTTTGGATGTAAAGTAGCACTGAACATTTTATTAGATCTTTTAATGACTTTTTTTTATCCGCAGTACTTTCTGAGGGACTGGAATTATAAATGAACAAGTCCAGAGCTTACTATCCACATGAGAACAATAACTGCAGTCAGAGACATCCCAGCCAAATGGGAGGTGATTTTTCAATCATCTATATACACTGAGTGGCCAGATTATGATGACCACCCCATCAGTACTTCATTGGGCCATCTTTTGCCTTCAATACTGTGGCGATTCTTCTTGGCATTGACTCCACGAGATGTTGAAAGATGATGCGAGGAATCTGACACCATGCCTGATGAATAGCACTGTCCAGTTCTGTGAGATCTGATGGTTGTGGAACCAGCTGCCTGATGGCTCTTTTAACTTCGTCCCACAAATGCTCAATTGGATTGAGATCTGGTGATTGTGGGGGCCACCTAAGCAAGGTAAAGTCTCCCTCATGTTCTTGAAACCACTCCTGCACAATACGAACACCATGGCATGGTGCATTGTCTTGTTGGAAGAAGCCATCTCCATTGGGATACACCATCAACATGATAGGATGAACTTGATCAGCAACAATACTTAGGTATGTTGTGCTATTCAGACGTTTATAATGATCTGGCCCTCTAGCAACTTCAATGGGAAATTATAGCTAATTTGCCTACAAATGTCAGGTGGTCATAATAATCTGGCCACTCAGTATATCTATAAAAGCCTAAGCAACCATTATGACAGGTCGACCGAACGATCGGTCAACTGGTCGCTATGATGCACCCTGAGCACCAGGGGGCAGATGCTCAACACAGGAGCTGCCCCCAGTGGTCCATGTGCTCCCACAGTCAGCTTCCCCTGGCCAGCCAGCCCCAATTGGCCTGATTGGGACTAGGCAAGATGGCCCCAATCGACCCCAATCACCAGCCAGGCCAAGGGACCCCACCCATGCATGAAGTCGTGCACCAGGCCTCTAGTTAATTGATAAAGAAGCTAGATCAATGGATAATCTAAGCTGCTTTCTTCTTGTATTCAAAAGGCTTCACAGCAGAACTAAAGCATTTTGTAGGATCAATAAATAATATGGAGACCTGTTGAGCTGCTAATGAACTCCAGGAGCACTGGCTGGAAAGAAGAAGCCACCCAGGCAAGAGAGGGACAACTCAGTGTGGCACCAGGGGGAGGCCTGTGACAGTCCCACATCTGGCCGGACCTGGGAGGCAGTGCTCTGTGTGAACAGGCCTCTCCACAGGAGGGAGGCAGGCACCCCTCCTGTAGCTAAAGCCTGGACGCCAGTCTGCCCACCCTGTGTGGGAACATGGAGTGTGGGCCTGGAAGAGTTCTGTTTTCTGGCACAGGGGATAAAGTCATATTTCAAACCAGATTACCAGAGGGAAAGGTCAGAGAGGAGCCAGCTGAGAGCAGAGTAGCCACATGAGTACATGTTGAGAAGCTATTGGCCTAGGGCAGAAGAAAGCACTCCATCGCTTCCTCTGGCACTTTCCACTTACTGTACTTATTGCTCTACCCATAGCATAGTGTTTCTCAACCTTTATTTCATTAAGAAAAAAATAAAGTTACATTAAAGTTAAGTTTAAATAATGAGAGATTTTGTTGAGTAAGGTTGAGTTTTGAAAGGCCATAAACCATTTAATATATAAGATATTTTTTGCCCTCCCCCCCCCCCCCAAAAAAAAACACAATTTTCATCCCCTTGGAGGTGATATAGCCCATCGATAAACATGTCTTAGGTTGACGAGTCCAAGGGATAAAGGTACTAACAGATCTGCTAAAACATGTAATAACTTTAAGTTGACTTTATTATTTTTTAAATATATTTTTATTGATTTCAGAGAGAGGAAGGGAGAGGGAGAGATAGAAACATCAATAATGAAACACACAATTTTCATCCCCTTGGAGGTGATATAGCCCATCGATAAACATGTCTTAGGTTGACGAGTCCAAGGGATAAAGGTACTAACAGATCTGCTAAAACATGTAATAACTTTAAGTTGACTTTATTATTTTTTAAATATATTTTTATTGATTTCAGAGAGAGGAAGGGAGAGGGAGAGATAGAAACATCAATAATGAGAGAGAATCATTGATTGGCTGCCTCTTGCATGCCCCCTACTGGGGATGGAGCCTGCAACCTGGGCATGGGCCCTGACCGGGACTCGAACCATAGGTTGATGCTCAACCACTGAGCCACACCGGCCACTTTGGACACTGATTTGTTGTTCCACTTATGTATGCATGCATGTGCCCTGAACAGTGATTGAACCTGCAGCCATGGTGTATCGGGATGATCCTCTAACTAACTGAGCTACCCGGCCAGCGCTAAAATTTATACTGTTTTATATTTGACATATATAAGTAACAGTGTCATTAAATTGATTTCAATTAACAATGACACTGAAGGAAAGTGTTTCTCGGATTAATATAAGCTTTGGAAACTGATTTATTAATGAAGTCGTCATTCCAGCTCCTACTAATGGAGCTACCCCTTTGTTCAATTGTTTAGTTGACCCCAAAGTTGAAAGAAACAGCCTCCTTTTGTTACCCAGAAGCTTGAGGGGACACTCCTGGCCTTCTGTGTACATGGACTGTAATTTCCTTCAAATTTATCAGTGAAACAAAATGGTCAGTTGAGAGTAGGCAAACATCTGAAAACAATAAAGTGGAAAGAAAAACCTAATTCAGTTTGTTGCCTTAGGGAATGGGGAAAAGGCTGTATTTCCTGATAGCACTTGTGGAAGATACTAGGGACCAGCTGCAGTCCCCACAGACACAGGGAGGAGCCTTTTGTTTTACATTATAGATCTAGACCAGTGATGGCGAACCTTTTGAGCTCGGCGTGTCAGCATTTTGAAAAACCCTAACTTAACTCTGGTGCCGTGTCACATATAGAAATTTTTTGATATTTGCAACCATAGTAAAACAAAGACTTATATTTTTGATATTTATTTTATATATTTAAATGCCATTTAACAAAGAAAAGTCAACCAAAAAAATGAGTTCGCGTGTCACCTCTGGCACACGTGTCAGAGGTTCGCCATCACTGATCTAGAAGGTGATATTGAAATCTGTACCTGGCATCTTGCTGTCTCTATCTCAAAAACCCAAGTGACGAAAGCAGTGCTTGTTCTACATGGTTCCAAATGTTTGTCCTCAGCCCTGCACTGGACCATGGCAGTTGTCACCAGTCTTTGACAAAGTGAGAAAGATAAGGTCAACTCATGTTGATATGAGCATGGTTGGTGTATGTTTACCAACTGTCCTTTCCCAGGAAGAACTTCTTTGATTGGTGGTTATCAGAAGGGGCAGGGGGGAAGGATGGGTGGAAAAGGCGAAAGAAAATAAGCACAAATTCCAGTTATTAAAATAGTCACAAAGGTGTAAAATATAGTATAAGGAATGTAGTCAATAATATTGTAATAGCTACGTATGGTGCCAGGTGGGTACTAGACTTATCAGGTGATCACTTTGTAAGGCATATAAATGTCTAATCACTATGCTATATATCTAAAATGAATATAATATTGTGTGTCAACTGTAATTGAAAATAATTATTTAAATGAACTAAAACAATTTTTTTAAAACTGTTTTTGGTTCTGAAGGGTGACTTTCTTACTTTTTATGGTTGAAATGTCCAGAGATACATTAGCTGCACACATGCTCAAAGTAAGCTTTCCCTTCAGGTCAGGAATGGGACATATTCAGGACGTTTGGCCTTCCAGAAACACAAATTAATATGATATAGTTACATGCTAACATTTTAAAATAAAATAAAATATATTTAAACACTCTCCTTTCATAAAATTTCATTGAGATGATCATCTTCTCTTTTAATTTTTATTTTCTATTTATGTAGACATATAAACATTATAAATTTTATTTTAGTTCTGAGGATTTTTTGGTTTTGGTTTTTAGCATTTTACTGATTCATGAAATCTAAAAGTTCAAGAGCCATTGAGTAGTGGCAAGAGCTTGTGACTTTGATGTAGAGAGAATGGGATTTTAACCTGAGATCCACCACTGGCTACCACCACCCTGAAAAAGTTACTCTGTCAAAGCCACAGGGCTCTTATATACAACATAGAAATTATAGCACATTTCTTTATAGAGCCACTTGTGAAGATTAATAAAAAAAATAACACAAGGAATCTGAGAGCTTAATAAAAATTATCACCATTAGTAACTATCAGCCTTTGATTTTCATACATTCAGTATGAATTCAGTGGTCACGATGTTAATTGGGTAGACTCAACATCCTTTAAAATCAGAGACAAAGCTCAAGACCATAATTTCCGACCTGACGGGTTACTTTATTTTTTCTGGACTTGACCAGACTCTACGTACACAAGTACTCAAAAAAAAAAACTAAAGAGAAAGAAATTAGAACACCTAATAATGGCTTTTTTGCCTACAAGATATTAAACCACCAGTTAAGCAGCTATCTTTGAACTTAATATGACATCACTTCAGACAATAGCTCCCAGCATCCTTTGATGAGACCCCATCTTACCAGGCATGTACATGCTGGGACAAAACAATGCACCATTTTTTAAAAAAATAAATTTTCATTATTAAAAAAACCTTTAGAGAACCAAAGGAAGCAGGAATTAGGATTTTTACCCAAAGCAATAAGAAATGCTTACTTAAAATCAGATATATTTACATAGTTGAAATTTAATGCATAAAGTTTACACAGTTATATGAATCATTTGAAAACCCTATAAAGACATTATTAGTAGGCAGGTAATCTTCACTGGTCTTATTTACCTAAGGGTGTGTTTTTTTAATGATGAATGAGTCTAAACACAAGCTAACTTCTTTAAAAAATATAGTCACTAATACATTAAAGTTGAGGAGACTACGTGTTCTTCCTTGTTTGAATAATGTTCAATGACTGTTTTTAGACGTTGGGGAAATAGCTCAGTTTTATTCTAAACAGACTCCAACTGAGAAAATAACACAAGACACTGTTCTGTTTACCTGGGGATTTGAGAACTCTGAAGATTCATGTGGGTTTCATGAGTAAAAGAATCAACACTCTTTCTTTTCACAGACATGTCCAATTAGCTGCTCCCTAAATCAAAACATGGCAAGGTACAAACTGGGGTCTTCATGGGGCACATTTCTGGCATGTTCTTCATGAATATAAATTTTTAATTCAGCAGTTACTCACCTAGTTTAGCAAATCAGCCCTTACCTGTTCCCTGACTCTTTCTTCTGTGCTGTTTTCCTTTCTCCTTGCAATCCACAGCAGCTTAGCAACTGATCAGTGAGCCCTTGCTAGAACACAATTTGACCATTAAATAATGCCCAGGGAACTGTCTTCGGTCAAAACCCTAGGTTCTGCCCAGAGAAGGCCAGAACAATAGAGAGAAGAACTGTCTCCACTTGACTGCATACCCTACCTGGACCTACAGTGGCATGGTGTCACTCCCCTAATTCAGCCACAGGGAACTGTTTTGACGCCCAGCATTCATAGATATACATCCTGCAAACTTATATATTAATCTAGGAAAATAGATTTTTGCCTTGAGCCTATCAACTTTTTTCTTCTAAAGGAATTAGCCGATTTCAGATATAATTAATTTTTTTCAGTGAATAAAATTGATGTGTAACATTGTTTAAGGTGTACAGCCTGTTACTTTGATATATTTATATATTGTAATATGATTGCCAATGTGCCAATATTGATCAATTACATAATTATAATACAATATTATTGTCCATGTTTATTATACTATATATTAGATCTCTATGCCTTATCTACTCTCTTCATAAGTTTTTACCCTTAAACATGATCACTCTTATGCCCCCTTCCAACCTCCTTTGGTAACCACCACTTTATTCATTACAAGTTTAACTTTTTTTTTACCCAAGGATTTTTTCCCATTGATTTTTAGAAAGAGTGGAAGGGGGGTAGGAGAGAGAGAGAGAGAGAGAGAAAAGAGACACATAGATTGGTTGCCTCCTACAGGGCCCCAACTGAGACCAAGACTAAGGCCAGGGATCAAACCTGTAATCTAGGTACATGCCCTTGACCAGGAATCAAACCGATGACCCTTCAAACCCATGACACTCTACCCACTGAGTCACACCAGCCAGAGCATCTAAGTAATATCATGCAGTACTTATCTTCATCTGACCTGTCTTGCCAGCATAATGTGCTCAAGGTCTATCCATGTTGTCACAAATCAGAGAATATGTTGCTTTCTCATGGCTGAATAATATTTCATTGTGTATACATACCACATTTTTATCCATTTATGGTCATTTGGGTTGTTTCCAAACTTTGGCTATTGTTAGTAATGCTGCGAGTGCATATATCTTGTCAAGATCCTGCTTTCATTGCTTTGTGTAAATACCCAAAGATGAAATGCTGGAATATATGGTAGATTTATTTTTAACTTTCTGAGAAACTGTTTTCTATGGTGGATAGACCAATTTACATTCGTACCAACAATGTATGGGTTTCCTTTTCACCACTTCTTGCCAGCACCTATTGTCTCTTACGTTCTTAATAACAGCCATTCTAACAGGTGTGAGGTGATATCGCAATAAAGTTTTGATTGGCATTTCCCTGATGATTAATGATGTTGAGCATCTTTTCATGCATCTATACAACAAAAGAAATACTTAACAAAATGAAAAGACAATCTACAGAATGGGAGTAAATTATATATTGGATAAGTGGTTAATAATAAAGAACTCAATCAACACAAGAACAACAACAAAAACACTAAAATATAAGCAGAAGAACTAAATAGACATTTCTCCAAAGAGAACATCAGATATAATTTCTAAGTCAGAGTTGAGATTGTAATGCTCTTTTTTTCTCTCAACAACTTGAGGGACCTCATTTAGTTCTTCAAAATCTGACTGAGACCTGAGAGAGAAATTGCTTCACAGAGACAGGATTTCTCAATATACTTTTTCTCCTTCCCATAAGCACAGATATGCACTGGTCCTTGGCACCCTAATGAATGAGCCCCATATGTATGCAAAGGATTCCTTTTTTAGAGATAATTCTTTTCTCACAGCCTAAATGGACTTAAAAATGGAACTTTTCAGTAAGAAGCTTGAAGAGGTGAATTAATAAAAATCTAGAGCAGTTCATTTCTTTATTCCCTTGAGAATGAAAGACAGTAATTATATATTTTATCTTGTAAAAGTCTGTGGATCAATCCTTTTATATGTAGAGTGTAATAAATCACAAAGTTATTTCAAGCATTCACTTATTAAATTGCTTTCCTTTAATTCATTCTACTTCTTAATTTGATAACACTACCAATTAAAGTGCTACCTATTCAGTTTAGAAATCTATAGACTTTAAAGTGTTCCCATTTGGGGGTGGGAGGGGGGGAATCATTATTACAGAAACAGACCTCATGAGTGGCAAGTAGTCAAAAATAGATTCTATTGACATTATTAAAACCTATCATCCCCTAAGATTAAACTTAAATCCTGGATTCGCCATGGAAATCCTTCTTGACTTCCCAGTCTGAAAAGATCTCCCATACTTCTGACCTTCCAAGCAACTTAATATTGTAATTAGGAGAGAGATAGAAGAGGGTAAAGGGGGGGAAATGGTGATGAAAGGAGACTTGACTTGGGGTGGTGAACACACAATACAATATACAGATGATGCATTATAGAAACCTATAAAATTTTATTAACCAACTAGAGGCCCAGTGCACAAAATTCATGCACAGGTAGGATCCGTAGGCCTGGCCGGCAATCAGGGCCAACTGGGGCCTTCCAGCTGCTGGCCAGGGCCTTCCTTTGTTCTGTGAAAACCAAGGTTTCAGAATGGGAGCATACGGTTGGAGACAGAATAATAACAAGGAAAAGTTTATTCCTACACTGGAATGAATTTTTTTAATTTAAATTCTTTATTGTTGAAAGTTTTACATATGTCTCATTCTTCCCCCATTGACCTCTCCCTGCCCACTCTGCCCCCCACCCCCAGCACATGCCCTTACCCCCCTACAGTTTGTGTCCATTGGTTATGCTTATATGCATGCATACAAGTCCTTTGGTTGATCTCTGGAATGAAATTTTTTAAGCTCTGAACTGATATTCTGCTGGAATACTCTGATTAATATATTGAAACAATGCCATTCTGAGTAATTACTTACTCCCTTCAACCTCACCCCCACCCTCAACCAATGCCCCCTTCTCATCTTCCTACCAGCTACAAACATCTGGACCCCTCTCCCACAGCCCCTGATTCAATTGTCAACTCCCTTCTGCAGTGCTCCACCCAGCTCCACATGGAACTCCTGTTGGTAGCATTGGCCTCCTAGTGGGCAAAAGCTGGACACCTATCTGTATCCACTCCACCATCAGCCTTGGCCTAGAGTTGTCCCTGGGAGGCTGTGTATTGGAACTATAACCTTTACTTTAGGCTACTGCCATCTACCAGTTGTTAAGTATATTTAATATTGCCCCTACTTAAATCTCTTCCATTTAGACTAGGATTGGTACTACACACACACACACACACACACACACTCAATGTACAGTTAAAAGCGATGGGCCAGATGAAAGCTGTATTATCAGCTATGGGAATAGAGACATTAAATAGTTAAAATCCAAGCAAGATCTGATTCAAAAAAAAAGTGTTAGTGTTGTGATTCTCAAACATAGGTATTCAGAATAATTCCACAAGGAGGGTGCTATAAAACAGATTCCCAGGCCTACCCCAGACTTGATCAGAACTTCTGAGGGTGGAACCCAACTGCCACAGCTTTAATAAGCTCTTTATGAAATCCTTATGTTCAGCAGAATCTTGGAACTCTGATCTAACCTATTTCTAAAGAAATATCAACCCTGTGTGGATTTCTTGAGAACTGCTACCCATGGATCCTACCTTCGCCAGATTTTTTTTGCTGGTCACTACAACTGTCAAGAGTTGAGGGGAAACTGGGAAGGACCAGGGTAAAAATAGCTACAAAGACAAAAGTTGAAATACATGACAAATAAATGAATACTGTGTTGAGAAAAGTGTAAAGTAATCTATCCACCAGGTCATTTTAATTACTGTCTTTAAATTACTTTTAATACTACACAATATTGTAGGTTTAGGTTTGCTTTTTATTTTTACAAAGCTAAGAAAAGATGAATTATCTCCAAAATGTAGTTTCCTTGAGTTAGTGTAGCTACTTATTATTCAAGATAACATTATACAGAACAAATGAAAAAGAGCTGATTGTAAAAAAAAAAATCGTGGGAATCCTACTAGAGAAAAAAAAATCAGTGTGAAAAAAAATGTAAAGGGTTTAGAATTCATGAAGAATCCACTAAAATAATGTTCAGTGCAAAATGTATCCTGAGGTTATAAAAGTTTATGACCATGTATAATACTCAAAATAAATTTAAAAATCAATATTAGTATACCTGCTTTCCTTCCTCTCATAGGGTAGTCTGTATTTTGTTCTCATCATTTCCACTGCTCACTGCATGGTCCATGGCCTCGTGATCCCTGTAGTGATCTGCCCCCTGCCTTTATTCTCCTTCCTGTCCTGTCTATCTATTCATGCTGTTGTCTGGATCTCCCTGAGGTCAAGCAGTGGCCTGGAGCAGGGTGAGTACCAAGGGCTGGGTTCCATAGTACTAGAACGTGGATACTGGTAGAATAAAGTTATCCAATAAAGGAAGCAAACATTCAAATGGAGGAAAAATCCAAGACCAAATACTGAATCCAAAGGGTTACAGAGCTACATGCTTGTGGTTAGGCTCCTGTCTGTGGGGACAAAAGAAAATTTGAAAGTAAGAGGAAGGTCCTGGGAGAGCAGCTTTCTGGTGGGTAGGTAGTGGGTAGGAGGGGACACCTACAAGGTCAATCCTCCTAAATAACAGCACTGACCACATTACTTTCATGCTAGGAAACTTCAATGGCTCTTCACTTGCCATCCCATAAGGGCCCATCATGTTCTGGTGCCAAATTTCCGTTCCAGTCTTACCCCCCACTATTCATTCATTTGAGCACTGAACAAAATGTGTCAATTCCTACTGTATGTCAGATTCTCCCAAGTTCTGGAAATGTCTCTCCCAAGAGACAATAAAATGTGAAGTTTCCATCTACAGTGGGGCCTTGACTTACAAGTGTCCCGACTAACGAGTTTTTTGAGATACCAGCTGTCTCTCGGCCGATTTTTTGCATTGAGTTGATGGAGTAATTTGAGTTAATGAGCTCCTTAACGAGCTCAGTCTCAGAACGAATTAAACGGGTAAGTCAAGGCCCCACTGTACTCAAAATTCACAACTAGAGGACATGGAGACCAAGCACTGGATGTCTAATAGTCATCTCAAAATTACATGTTCAAAATTGATCTGATCTCCTCTCTCAAATCTGTTTTTCCCACAGTCTCCTCCACTTCGGTAAATGGTAATGGTCTTTCTTTCATTTCTTCTGGTCAGAAACCTTGATACCATCCTTGACTTCTCTCTCTTTTTCTCACATCCCACATCAGCAAATCTAGCTGGTTCCACCTTCAGAATACACACAGGCTCCAGTCACCTCCCACTGATTTCACTGCCACCACTAAAATCAGTATGACCCAAGTAAACACCCTCTCTTGCCTGAATTATTATCTAGCCTCCAAATTATCTCCCTGCTTCCATTCCTTGCTCCTCTACAGTAAATTCTTGGTTACAATAGGAAAAAAATCAACCCTTTGTATTTTATATAAGTCAAGTCATATCTAGAGCCCACCTGCTCAAAATCTTCCATTGACTTTCCATTTCATTCAAAATGAAAGCCAATGACATTAGAGTAGACTCTAGGACAGCCGTGGGCAAACTACGGCCCACGGGCCGGATCCGGCCCGTTTGAAATTAATAAAACTAAAAAAAAGAAGACCGCACCCTTTTATGTAATGATGTTTACTTTGAATTTATATTAGTTCACACAAACACTCCATCCATGCTTTTGTTCCGGCCCTCCGGTCCAGTTTAAGAACCCATTGTGGCCCTCGAGTCAAAAAGTTTGCCCACCCCTGCTCTAGGACCATTCATCCTCTGGCCCACTACTCCTCCCACTGCATCTCCTACCTCTCTTCTTCTTGCATACTTTGCTCCCACAAGTGTGTTTCTCCAGGACTCCACCACATCCCACCTCAGAATCTCTGCACTTGCTCTTCTCTACCTAGAACACTCTTCCCCAGGATAGCCTCAAGATTTACTACTTTCTCACCTCCTTTGCCTTCTGAGATACCTTCTCCAATCACCTTGTCCTAAATAGTACCGCCCTCCCCAACCATCTCTATCTTATCACTTAACTCTGCTTTATTTTTCAGCACTGTACATATTGCTATCTGACACATACTAATTGTGTTATTTTTATTCTCCATCTTTCCCATTTGGTTATAAGTGCCAGGAGGTCAAGGACTTTACTGCTATATCTCCTGCACTTTGAAAAGTGCCCAGCAAGTAGAATGCTCAATAAATACTTTTTATATTAATTAATTATTTTGAGTAAAGTACTGTTTTCCCTTCCTCTCCTTCCCGACTTTTGAATTGGTAACATTCTAGTCATCCTTAGTTTCAGTTTAATTGTCACCTCTTCAAAAAGCTTTACCTGATCCACTCTAGAAAAATAGGTTCCTCTGGCTTATGCTCACTCTACTTCACTTGCTGATGAATAAGTAAAAGGGAATGAAATGGTGGTATGTTTCATATTTACACCTATATTACTGATCATGGTTCTTCCAACAGCCAAGTCATACATACAATTAGCTTTCAGAATATGAAGTTCAACTCCAATTCTAGGCTACTGTTGAATCTTCCCTTCAATCCATCCAAGCTTGTCCTACCCAGCACTTCCCAAACCCACACAGGATGGATCTTTCCATAGTCCTTTACTCTTTCCCCTCACAGACCCACAGTTCTTCTTTTCGCCTTCCTTAGTCCTTTTTCCATAACTTAAATGAAACATATTTAGGTATTGTTCACTGCATTGGCTGGCTTGTTTACATTTTAGGAAACTTCATATTGCACATACTAGGATAGTCACTGGATATATACAAATATAGCATTTGTAGTGTTTCTACAAAATATGGGGCACAAGCTCCTGATCCCCAACATGCTCCATTGTAAAAGCAATTGTGGCTTAACACATTTGACCTCCAGTTCATTTTCCAGAAATATCACCAGTTCAAGAAGAGTCAATTAACCTCAAAACCCATTTCCCTAAAAAAATAAAACACACACACACACACACACACACACACACACACAAACTTTTCAACCAATCAACCAACGTTTAATATGTGCCAGATGTTGGACTATATGTTATGAAGTAAAACCTGAAATCAACAATGGACAATATAGTAGAAATCAGATGTTTTATTATGCCCAGAATCCATTTTCCCCTCTGACTTTCCTTTCAGACTACAGACTTTTCATGTACTCTCAATCCATTTGTTCTGGAGGAATTGAACCTATTTTCAGTCCAGGAGCAAATAGTGATCCAAGCCTGGCCAATCATAGCATTCCAGCTCTGACACAGTAATTGGTTTAAGAATGGACACATGATCCAAGCCAAGCTAATGTGAGTCAATTCCAATACAGTGTAGTGTTAATTTAATGGGCCCTGGGGAAGACAGCTGGGGTTCAAATCCCAGCTCCACCAATTACTGGGTATAAGAACTTGTCAAAGTATTGCTTCTCTGCCAACTCTGGTTCCTTGTGCAGAAAATGGAGAAAATAATTTCTAGCCATAGAATTGTGAGGCAGCTTACATAAGATGATAAGTGTAAAGTGCTCAAAATCATGCCTAGTACATATTAAGCATTCAAAAAATGCTAACTGATTCTATTTTGGGAACTCTTTGGAAAGAGACTCTCTCTGCTGGGGCCATCTTGCTAACACATGGCAAGAGGCTGCCTGCATTAAGTAAAACCAGAGAGAGTAGAGCTGAGAGAGATGGGGAGATTAAGCCTGGAAGCAGGAGTTGAGCCTGTGCATATAGATATCAGCAGTTGCCTGCACTTTTCTGTTCTGTGAGTTAATAACTTCTCCTTTTTTAAGGTAGGTGGACTTGGGTTTCTATGTCTTTTTGAAAGAGTCCTGCCTAGCACTGATAGTAGTTTCAGGAGTAATTAAGTGCTAAATGGTGTCTACACTAGGAGAGTGCACAGTAAGCCAAGTTCAATGTGGGTTCTGGAGAGTAGTGAGAAAAAGGAGATCACCCACCTCAAATTCTGCCAGCTCTGGCAGCATTGCTAGGAAATGTCTGGGGAGTAGCTTGGGACATTATTGCCCCTAGAGCATTATATTGTTAACCAGAGAAAATTTACCTTCTAAAAGAATAATGTCATTTCAGAACTTTGTAGAAATAAGTATCTCCCCTCCTACAGCCAGGATCTAGAACTGCATCCTTTGCTGTGAGGGAATGACAGCTTTCAATGGCAAGGAAGGCTTTTGGTCTTATATCTGATCATCCGGTTAGCTGGATCTAGCTGGTATTTTTGGAAGGACACCTTCAAAGTAAATCCTTTCAGGAAATCAGAAGGCACAGGATTTATTGGCTCATCCTGCAGTTTTCATTCAGGGTTCTGTAGAAACCTATCCCCTGGGCCCAGGGAAGCATCCCTCATCTGGAACTGTACCTGATCACTTGAATCCTCCCCTAGAAGTCCTGGGAGGAACCACTTACAATTCTCTCAACTATTTCTTTAGCAATTCAGCTTTTCCACCTTTTCACCCTCTCCTTGAAGAAATCCAGCTATCTTTCATTATTTCAGAAGGTGAAGATAAAAGAGAGAGTCTGTTTTTTTAATAATGCAGGGAGCAGGAGAAGAGGAGAGGAGAGGAGAGGGGAGGGGAGGGAGAAAGAAAGAGAGAAAGATAAATTTGAAAGAAAAACATTGACTGGTTGCTTTTTGTATGTGCCCCAACTGGGGACCGAACCCACAGCCTAGGTGTGTTCCCTGACTAGGAATCAAACCTACGATCTTTTGGTGTACAGGGTGATGCTCCAACCAACTGAGCCACACTGCCCAGGCTCTGAAGGCCATCCCCTCAACCTCATTCCCAGGCTGGGCCCCCAGGAAACCACAATCACAGTAGGAGACAAGGGGACTTGCGCATCAATGAATATGAGAGCCAGACGTGGCATTTAAGGGACCTTAGTGTCTAGGTGAGGAAACTAAACTCCAGAGAGGGAAACAACTCAACCAAAGCCGCCATGATTTCTAACTGTGTCTAGGATTTCTAACTTCGATTAAGGCCAAGATGAGCCAGCACCCAATGCAAAAGGGAATAGGATTAAAGACCAACATCAAATCTAAATAATTTGGGAACATCATTTGGCCCCATGTTTTGTCGGTGGTCTTCAGCCTGTAAGAACCCATTGTGGCCCTCGAGTCAAAAAGTTTGCCCACCCCTGCTCTATACCATATTTTTTAAAAAGCAGGCCACAAACAAGTTCACACACATAATTTTCTACCACTCATACAAACAACATGAATGTTGGGCTGTTCCATCAAGGAAGGCTCAAAAGTTATTATTCAGGCAAGATGTCACTGAATTGTCAACTGCTTATTTCTAGCACTAATGCCAAGAATAAGGCCCTGATCTACCCAGCTTTCCGTTAGAATTTGCTTCCATCTCCTCATTACAGGCCTTCTTATAATGGCTATAGCTTTAAATGCAGGCTACATTTTCTCAGTGTCTTACTAAGTATGGAATAAATTGGAAGGGAGCAGGGTGGAAGGGGAGCCTGGCCTATGATGTTCGTAGGCCGTCGCAGGCTTGGAGCCGTAAGACCATGCTGTGGCTGCCTGTGAGGTTCTCTTGGAAGCATGCCCTACCTAACATGAAGCAGCTCCTGCCTGCAAATGTGATGCCTTGGGCTAGAGAGCTAGGCCTAACTGCCTGACTTTTCTGAGATCCAGGACTGAGAATATTTATAATTTAGAAGAAATCCATCCAATGCCAGAGAAACCAGAATATGCTATGAATGTAGAAGTGTGATTAGGCAAGATGTAAAGGAAAAGAAACAAACTCTTTCTCACCAGATATAGCTAGTTTATTGCTGCTAAATTAAGCCTAAAGTAAAACTCCTGTGCTTTCTTTCCAAATCCTGAACAGACGCTCTCAATATCCTTCCTCATTGCAGTTTCAAAGCTTCAGGGCCCAGTAAATCCCAACCCCATCCAATCCAGCATCTCCTTTCAACAAACATGTTTTTTTATTGACCAGAGTAAAATATGTAACTAGTATACCCTATCTACCAACAGAATGTTTGAATAAATAAATACAATGCCCACCCTGAAATGTGTGTGTGTGTTTGTGAGAGAGAGAGAGAGAGAGAGAGAGAGAGAGAGTGAGTTTACTGAAAGACTAATGGGAACATGTAACAATTTGCTGCAGAGTGAGATCACTCATCAAACTTAACTCATCCTATAAGGAGAAACAAGGGTGTGTCACTCGGAGTATCTGAGTTCAGCTGCTCGAGGAGGCATCTGCGGGCATCAGGTGCTGCCTCCCTCCACAGAATCTCTGTGTGGTTGACTCGCCAGACTCTGAGCACCGGGAATGCATCTGAGACAGTGCGCTTGTCTTCGTCAACGCCCAAATAGAGCAAAATGCAATATGTATTGCTGCCACAGTCATTGCATTCATAGAAAATTCAGTCTATGTTAAAGCTATACAGAAAACAGTTGCCTTTATACATCAAAAAGAGTCAGGTTTTAGACTCGGATAATTACAAACAGGTTGCTCAACTTATTCAAAGTTATACAGACCAGGGGATAACTCTGCTTCACAGGATGAGCCCCTGCACAGCAGGTCGGATGGCATCATTGTTCTCGGCCAATCATTGCAACATCTAATCCTGTCCTGAATCTAAGTTCCAAAGTGCCATCCAGGGTCAGTGCTCCCACGCCCCTTAAGGACACTGTGTTGGTCTCTACTCAGTTCTCTAACCAACTTATCTCTGCTTAAAAATCTTGAACGTCTTTATTTCTGTAGAAACTTTAAATTCCATTCTAATCCTTTTATCTGTAGCTGGAACCCAGGTCTGCTAAGTCAGTCCTGAGTCCGGTGACCATTCCTAAATTCAATGTTAAACCTGAGAATCATTAGTCCTCCAAAAAAATCACTTTAAGCAACAACTTCTTATTTCACTAAGTTTCAGAGTGATAGTAATACCACCTATTATTGCTCATCCCTCACAAATAAGAAGTGAGGAGTTTGCCCAAGGTCACATTGTAAATGAAAGGTCAGAATTTTAGCCCAAGTCTTGTCTTATTATCTCCAAATATTATATATATTCCACTATTCTAGGCTTCCTATTCTCAAGAAATATTATATCCCTTCTCTTCATTATTTTTCCCTGCCTGAGTTGGTATTCTATGTGTGTTTTTTTTCTTTTTGGATAAACAAGAAGAAAGGGGGAAAATATATTATTAGCTCTTCTGCATGTCAACCAGATAAAAGTATTTTTTATTAGTAAAAGTGTCCCTTGCTCAAGGTTCTTTGCCTATGTTGTTGAATAATGTGGCTAGTGTATTGCTTAAGAAGTCAACTCTAAATAATTTAAGCAAAATTATCAAACAAACAAAAAGTCATTGCAAGCATATTGGATGTCTCTGGAATTTAAGTGGGCAGAGTGATCCTGAGAGATATGGAATGAGGACAGCAGGAGACCCACCAGCAGTGGTCCCTGGCCCTTCTCTTGCAGTCCTGGGATTGCTGCTGGTGTGGCCCAACTCTCAACCACTCCTGCTTTCTATGTGTCTCATGTCAAGTTTGCATCCTGATAGCATCAGTCCAACTGTCCAGCCTGGACCAATCATTTAGGAGCAATAGTTAAGGTCATATGTAGAACCACAGCTGCTAAGAGTCCACTTCTGTGAGAATACTGGGCATTTCTCACAGGAAGGGGGCAGGTCACCAAACTACAAGGTGTCCATTTCAAGAGGGAAAGGCCAAGGTGAGAACATTTTAACAAGGGAAAACAGCAAGACTTGATGAAAGACCAGACTTAAAAATAACTGCCCCCAATTTTTTTTAAAATCTAGTAAGCAGCTATAGAAGATAAAACAAAGCCCTCATTCTCTTTATAGTTTCATCTACTTAGAAGACCTTTACAAATTAGGAATTCAATTTAAGTGTGATCTCAACAAAGTCAGATCTGAGGCCCAAAATGACCCTGTGCTCTCAGCCAATCACCTAGCATGTTTAAGTGCCTTGTATACCTGGGTCTGAACTGACTTGCTACCTCAAGCCACTCCTGCACCCCCATGGACCTGAAGAAATACTAATTGATTGAGAGCTCAGAATCCGAGAAATAATATTCAAAGTTATTCTTAGCCTTAGGGACCAGCCAACATGCTGACCCACTGCATTTAAGACTGAATTGTTTTGGCATTACCTCATCACAGACATAGACCATTTCAACCTTGCAAATGTGTTCATTGAATTTTATTTCTAGGGCAGAATGGGAGCGTGTCTACAAAGCTCATAAATATTAATACATGGGATCATATTTTCCCCCCAAATCCCTCTCACTCTACAGCATTTACTGAAAGGCTAATGGGAACATGTAACAATTTGTAATTAGTTTTTGTTTTTAAAAGAAAAGCAACTAATTCAGGTGTCTGTGCTACAAGCAACAATCTAATTTATACTTGTTGGCCTATATCGCATAGCAGCACACATTTATGCAAAGAGCAAGCTCAGGCTTGCATTTAATAACTCCAAATGAGTCGTCTGGCACCTTTAAATAGGAAATTGGCATGTAAAGGACCCAAGGGCAGAGTAAGGGGAAAGTCATCCATATATTTTTCCTCTTCTTGCTCTCCTTTTCAGAATAAATTATGTCTTTATTTGACTCACTAACCTACTGGTGCTACTGCTGTAACAATAAACTTGTAATTCGTCCTTGAAATATGTGCCTAACCCTGTGACAAGAGTCAGAATATTTCTCAGAGAAATTACATGAGCCCCCTTGGCAGTTCTGATATCACCTTCTAAATCTCAAAGGGCCCATGCTGCTGTCTTTAGGAATATGTAACCCTTTATACCAGTCCTCAGAATATCATTGGTATTGACTGGAAACTGTACATATGTTTCTTTCCCCCTGTCCCACACCCAGCCCCACTGATCTATTTAGTCATAGCTTGTAGAAAGAGGTTTATTTTACAAGGAGAACAATACAAACACCACATTTGCAAGTGGCTTATAAAAAGGTAAGCCTAACAAAGGACAAGGTCTCAGCCAGTGGGTGCACTGCAGTGAGCAGAGCCTTCCCTTCCAACACCCGGAGCCTGGATGCTCTCCTGGCTGGGCTGCTGCAGAGTGAGAACACTCATCAAACTTAACTCATCCTATAAGCATATGGGTCCCCAGTAAGAAGATCTTGAGTCTGTTTTCCCTTCCCCACAATCATACATTTCTCTGTTCTCTCTCCTTCCAGCCCTTTCCACCACATCCTCAGTCGCACTTCTCTGAGTCAAATGCTTTTGCACCATCCTGACCAGTATGCCCCCCTTGGTGGGTAGCGCCCTCCCAAGTCATTACCTGGGCTGTCAGTGCATTAGAAGAGCTGAGGAGGGGAGTATAAGGAACAGTCCTCACATCTCTGAGAAGTTTGTCAGCTACCAGCTCTCAGCCTTCTTTGCCACCATGACATGCCTGACAGAAACTCTCTGCACACCTGTCACTTCCTCATCAGTGACAGTTGTCTGCGTCCCACTGCTTAAATCAGTGAGGATACCAGCCACAAGTGTTATGCAAATCCTACCAGCCAGCTCTATCATCACCCCATTCTTTCCCACTGACTCAGGAGACATGGGGGTAAGGACAGCCAGCAGAACAGGGCAAACACAAATAAATGTTAAAGTCGAGTGAGCCAAACCAAGTGAACATAGCCATTGTAAATGGTGGCAACTTTAAAGAAATATTGGCAATTATGACCACATAAGAAGGATCAGAGGAACTGGAGAGCATTATGCTAAGTGAAATAAGCCAGTCAATGAAAGAAAAATACCACATGATCTCATTCACTTATGGATAATAAAGACTATTATAAACTGATGAACAAAAATAGATACAGAGGTAGAACTTTAAAATACAAAGAGTGAACGCTCATATAAGCATAACCAATGGACACAAGACACTGGGGGGTAGGGGAGGCCAGGGGAATGTCAAGGGGTGGGGGGAAGGAGACATATGTAATACTCTTTGTAATACTTTAAGCAATAAAAAAAATTAAAAAAAGAAGGATCAGAGCAGGAGAGAGAGAGTAAAGGTATAGACATGCACTTAAGAAAACACCAATGAGAAGGGAAAAAGAATCTTGACTATATGGCATTAAAGAAAAAAGTATTTCAACACTTCTTAAAGATAGTAAGGCTCTTTCAAGGAAGAACTACCACAATGGAGTTTTTCAATAAGGGAGAGAGTTTGGACTCTACTCCGAATACAGCAAGGAAACATGGGTATTTACAGCCACAGAGCAGGGTGGAGGTCAGTGGGTGAAAGATTACTAAGAGGAGACATCAGAGGTACAGGGGGAGTTAGACTAAACTGACCTGACAAGGTTCCTTCCAGGTGATTAGACATC
Organism: Myotis brandtii; assembly: GCF_000412655.1. NCBI lineage: Eukaryota > Metazoa > Chordata > Mammalia > Chiroptera > Vespertilionidae > Myotis > Myotis brandtii. Next base: position 3,527,516 of record NW_005370755.1, read on the forward strand.
ACCTGGGGGGATGGTGGAGGATGAGGAACCTGATCAGACATCAAGAGTAATCAGATATCAGGGGTGGGCAATTCTGGCTCTTTCAGAGTCTTTGTCAATAACCACCACTTCCCACCTAGTTTCTTTCTGAAACTCTTCTCTGTTCAAAACTGGGAAAGTTTTGTTCTCTTTTCATGATAAATCAGGAGGTATTGTTTTACTTTGACATAAGAATAGCAACAAGTAACAATGTGGTGCCAAAGCTCAGCTGTGCAGGAAAGCACTTCTATGCCCTCCGAATGCATTTCGGGTGGACACCCACACGTGCTTTTCCTGTAATGTGGCCACAGCCACGAAAAGCAGACAATGGGAACCCAGCCCTGGCAGCCAAGTGGTTAATATTCCATTCTAGGGCTGCCCTCAAAACAGCCCACTTAATCAGTCGACAATTTTTCCTGCTTCAACCACATGGACTGAAGGTCTTACACACATGTTTCAACTTACTCCACACTGTGCCAGCTCTTGCAAATGCATCACAATAAAGGGGTTTTGTATGAACATATTTGAAACTATTTAAAGTAACTGCAAACATATGCATACTTGTTTTGTTGCATTTTTTCCCATTGTTACCGAGGGCCATGGCTTTTCTTTCTCCAGGGTCTATCCCCTTCAGTTAAGCATGAGAGACGCGTTTCTACTGCATGCTGAACTCTTCCTCACCTCAGACCATCAGAATTGCGTTCAGCAGGGGGCGTTCAGTGCTTCTCAGAATGTGGTCTGGGGAATGCTCTTTGGTGAGCTTCCCATTTCTGAAGGTAGAATGCCATTCTAATGAATACCTTCAGAAACTTGATTTAGAATAATAAGGCTATTTCTCTGGCTCCTATGATAGCACAGACTAACAGTTTTGCTCATGTGGATACTATAAATTGTATTTTTAGAGTTAAATACATGTTAGATTCATTTATAAGGCATATCCACTTAGAGATTTATTTCTTGAACAACAGCAAAAAAATGTGTTTCTAATACAGCATCTGTGTATAATAGATGTTGCAAGTATGACAAAGAGTTTGGTACTTTATAAAAGCATTTGGGAGAGCATTTATCTATATGCTCTGTTGATTGTTAGTAAAGCTATTTTCCTTTCTACTCTGATTTCTTTATCTCCTGGATTTCTTTATATCTCACTAAATTAACTAATTCCCCTTTCTCATTTTTCCTTTACTTCATTCTACCACACTCAGAGTATGGTCATCATCATTTGTTTACATGAGGAATTTTTGTACCTTTGTCATCTCAAATGGGATCCCAAATTTATTTGTGTTTGTTCCTTAGTCCTGGGGAAAAGAGTGTGCCAGTTGTATTTTCCAGGAGGCAGACACTGAGGAGAAGTTCAGGAAGCTCCTTTCATGGAGGCTATTCCTCAGTAAACCCTTAGACAGTGGCATAGAACCGATGGAGTACGTCTCAGCCCAACAGCAAACAAAGATGGCCTATTAAAGCAGTCCCACTTTGGAGGAAAATATCTAGGCCCTTGGATCACTCCATCATTGGCTGTGGGCTTCCCCAAGAAGAGCAGGACTTCAATGCAAAAGCTGTGGTGGACACTTGGGGAACTACAATTGGAGGGATCCATCAACCACCCCCCACACAGCTGGGCTGAGGCTTCTTTCTTGCAGGGGGATCTAAGTGGTGCATTCCTGTGTCTGCTGCACATGGAATTCTTACTTTAAACAAATGACAAATGATCACACTCAGTATTTTGAAAAGTAAAGGGAATTTTAAGACAAATAGAGTTAAATATTGCATCAGAATACATAAATATATACACTTTACTATCATTATTTAGCTTTCTAACACTATACACAAACTTACACACACATACATTTGGCTGTTAATATTTTCAACTATGTTTTCTTTACATAAACATTTTAAAATATACAATGCTTGAAATCCAATGGACAAGCCTGGGGTGACCCAAAAGGAGCGGAGAAGAAAAACACAGATCTTTATGTAGGAATCTGTTTTATTTGCAAAGGAAAGTTTGAGTCTTTATAAAGTATAAAGATGAAACATTGGAATTGAAGAGACATACAAATGCTGAACTCCTATTATATCACAGATATAGCATGTCAGGGAAATGATTATTTTTAGTCCAGTTTACTTTGAATGGTTTAACAGAAATTACATATTTATTCTAATTGGGGAGTATGGAGGCTATTCCCCAATAAACCCTTAAACAGTAGCATTCACCTAATCAACAAAGTATTGGATCTATAAATCTTAATAATGTTTTCAAAATTATTTGGAATTATCCAAAATTCTTTAATAATGTGCACCGGGATCTTATATTTATGTTTTCTCCTAAGTACTGTGAAAATTAGCATTAATTATCCATGGGTACCAACTATTAGAGAACACTTATAGTTAATGGTTAACATCCACATTAATATTGCATGTACCTATTAATTAGCCCCCGTTGTGTGGAATGTTTATGGTGCATGACATTTTCTAATATTTTCCTCGAGATAATACAAAAGTCGATGAGAACCACACATGTGCATCAGGAAGAGAATAGAGCCTTTGTCCTAATCTTACTGAGTTTCTCCAGATGTGATAATATTTTCCTGTCTCCAAATGGCATTTTCTATTATCATTTTAAACAAATCACATTTAACATTAGAAAACAAAGTAACACAAGCAAAGAACTTCCTGGACTTGCATTTATTTTTTTTCCCTTCATCATCTTACATTTCCTAAGGGGCTCAAGAATGTGATTGCAGAGTTGATGCACAGCTGATTGTAAATCTAGGTGCATTTCTCTTGCACATAACCCTGAGTTATAAAGCTCAGAGTATTTTCAAGTCCAGAAGAGAACTAGATGCAGATTCTCTTGAGCATTACCTAACCCATTTTAAAACACCATCTGCTGAATGACAACTATGTGCCTATAATACGCTAAATGCTTCCACATATATGTTATCCCACTTAATCATTTATTCATTTAACACAAATTTACTAAGCACTTCTGTACTAAGCAATAAGAATGTAACAGTGAGCAAAACAAATGTGTTTACTGTTTTTGTGTGGATATTGCAATGGTAGGGAAGACTGATATATAAGATAATTCTGTCAGTCAGCTATTGCTGCAGAACAAACACCCTGAGGGCCTGGGGCATACGATAAGCACTTATTATTGCACTCTCTGGTGTACAGGTCACCTGGGCATGTTTTTCATTCTTCTGGGACCAGAAAATAACCAAGGACATGTTCTCCTCAAAGCAATATCACGAGTTCAAGAGAACAAGACCACCACACACACACAGTTCAAGCTCATGTCATATCCACTAAAATCCTATTGTCACATGGCCAAGCCCAAAATAAATGGGGTGAGAAGTAAACCCTGCCCACAGTGTGACAGTAAAGAGAATAAACATTCACTGAAAACTAATCTAAATTATAGTAATAATTAATCACCAATTATTGAATAATTAAAAACTCTGGAGTATGATGACAAAAGGTTGAGTGTGCTTGGCTAGGGTCTTACCTGGGGGTCAGGAAGACTTCCCTAAAGACTGGGGAGGTGAGGTAAGCTCAGAGCTGAACAGGTTAAAAATAGCTAGGTAGAGAAGGGGGGAGGGGAATCATCCAGGCAGGGAAATGAAATGGAGTCCTGGAAGTATTGTTTAGAGCAGTGGTTCTCAACCTTCCTAATGCCGCGACCCTTTAATACAATTCCTCATGCTGTGGTGACCCCCAACCATAAAATTATCTTCGTTGCTACTTCATAACTGTAATTTTGCTACTGTTATGAATCGTAATGTAAATATCTGATATGCAGGATGTATTTTCATTGTTACAAATTGAACATAATTAAAGCATAGTGATTAATCACAAAAACAATATGTAATTATATATGTGTTTTCCGATGGTCTTAGGCGACCCCTGTGAAAGGGTCGTTCAACCCCCCAAAGGAGTCGCAACCCACAGGTTGAGAACCTCTGGTTTAGAGAGTGAGGAGGAAGATTGAGGAGCATGAAGCTGAAGGAATGGGCAATGTGAGATCCTACAGGGCCCAAAAGACCAAAAGGAGGCACTGGAGAGTTTTAAGCAAGTGGGAGACCTGATCAAATTCAGTTCTGGAAATAACTCCTGTAGCAATGAAGGAAACAGCTGAGAATAGACTTAAAGGAATTAAAGTCATTGGCAGATAAATGGTAAGCAACCTTACTGGCATAGTTCACTATCTGTGTTTATAAACACAGTTTAATTGGAACACAGCCATGCTCATTCATTTATAGATCATCTGCGAGAGCTGCTACAATGCAGAGTTGAGTAGTTGTGACAAAGACCACATGTCCCACAAAGGCTGAAATATTTACTATCTGGCCATTTGCCAATGTCTGCATAGACGAGATACCTTTAAGAAGTAATCATAGAAAGAGGGGACAGAGGACCTAGGACATAATCTGATGGAGAATGACAGAAAAGAGAAAAATGAGCTAATAGAAGAAACTGAGAATCCTAATCTCTCTGACAGTTTTTAGCCCCATTTTACAGATTTAGAAACACAGGTTCAGAGAGTGTGGGAGATTGCAACATATAGCCACAAATCCCCCCATCCTATATGCATAACCCTTTGCAATGTGAATAAAGTTAAGGTAGCCAGGGAAAGTTATTGCCTGGACATACTTTAGAGAGACAGAGAGAGATACCCCACTGGGTAGCAGCAGTCAGATGATACTATGAAGTTACTGGCCAACTTATGGGTAAGAATTAAAAGAATGGGAAGAAGAGAAAAGACTTGAAAGGGCTGAAATCATCCTTCACAGCTAAATCAAAGTAGCAACTATATAATCATGAGTAAAAAAAAAGATAGTAAATAGTGAAAAAAAGAGTTAAGGAAGAAGAATGATGGAGAATTCATTCAGCGTGTTAGAATTCAGGTCCATGCAAATAGCTGGTCTTGCACATAAACCTGAGTTACAAAGCTCAGAGTATTTTCAAGTACAAAAGATGAGGAAGGTGAACTTGGCCCTCACTGCACTACACTCCATCTTCCAACCTCCTCCACCACCACCCCAAC